>NC_064261.1:8304166-8612500 GCF_003254725.2 Canis lupus dingo | reverse complement strand
GACTGTTTATAGACAGAATGAGGCATGATTTTATTTTCATTAAATCACTTAGGTCTAAAAAATAACACATTATTCTTGATTTCTACTGTATTATGCGTACTGTAATCACAATGTGAAAATCTACTTAACCACAGAGATAATTTCAGTCTTCATAATTATATTTGTTTAATACTATTCTTTCTAATAAAAGGATAAGCATGTCTATCTAGAGTTTTAAAACCAGGAAGTTCCTTTCTTTCCCAATTTTTCCAAATATTTGAATATATTTTTCTGAGCTTGCTTTCTCATGATGGTAAGGGCTATGTTATAAATTTATTGCTATTAGCTTTTGATCTATATATCTTTGTAAATGTACAGCCCTATATACCTTTTTTTTTTTTAAGTTTAAGGTCCTTTTAAAACTTTATACTTGCCACTTTTCTTGTTCTCATTATTCTATACTAATCTCAGACAACCTCAGCTCTCTCTTGGATTTTTGAAGAGGGCAATCCAGATGAGATGGGTTATTTGGAAAGCAACTCTTCCCTTAAGAATTAGTTACACTGGCATGTCAAGACAGATGTACAGCAGCTTATTTCCTCCAGGGCTTCTGGGCTGTATTACTCCTCAGGGCACCATTCACATTGTACTCTGGAATTGTGCTCTGAGAAAGCATTCACATAGAATACAATGAAAATGATGCTCACCAAGGTTGTATAAGAAGTTCAATTGATCTAACTTTATTTATTCTCATCACAATTCCTATATATCAACTCATATATAATAATGCTATGATTTTTTTAAATTATCATGCTGAAAAGACAATGTAAAACATACAATATAGTCATGGTTAGTATTCAAAAGAATTCATTAAAAACAAATCTATATATGAGTTTATACTTAAATTTAAATCTGGATCTATATTTTACAAGTCCTAGAATATTCTAAAGCAAAAATATACATTTTTATTTTATTGCCATCATTATCTTACATTTATATAAATATGCTCATCTACATTTCATATTACAAATATTTTTATTAAACTGATTATTTTTAAACCAAGCACTTTATCTCCCTTGTATATGTTCTACAACTTTAGTTTTTATGGTATATTTTTTTAAAAAAACCTTTTCAGTCTTAAATTGTACTAAGAAACAAAGAATATTCTTGAATCCTGTTATAACACATACAGCAATTAGCAGAGCACTGGATATAATCTTTCCAGTAAAATAGAGCCAAGACGTCCCTAACAAAATTTTACCAGACACACCTTGCTGACCCAGAATGAATGTTGACTTGGTGATTGGCAGACATCTCAGTAAGGCCTTTCTGGAAGGATACAGCATATGTCTGACAGGCCTCTAACAGATACCACGATGTATAGTTATAGCCGCCCTTATACCCAACCTGGGAAAATGGAAATGGAAAGGAGGATTTGAGATGGCAGGAACAGCCAGAAGAGGGAGTAAGAACTTTGAGTTGACTAAACATTTGCTAAATGAGACTCTTAAAATCAGAACACTGAGTTAAGCCTCAGACTTAACCTGTAGCAAACAGACACGAGAGCCCCAAAGCAAGAGATCAGTAATAGACAACAAGAAATGTAGGCTTTATTATACATATAAGTGATAGTGTACATCTAATTCAGATCATTCTAAATGCGTACTAGTTCACAGAAGATTGAGCAGCTTTGTGGCAGACCTAACTAACTACAAACATTTGCTACACAGATATTTTTAAACAGATGCAACATGCCATGTACTTGCTGCTCTAGTCACTGAGGATAAGCTGAGTACAAATCAGTATTATATCTGCCCTTATGAAAATTGCGCTCTAGTGTGGGAAGACAGATATTAATAAAAGAATCACTATAGGAAATTCAGTATAAAAACAGTTTTCTTTTAAAAAGCGGGGAGGGAACAAAAAAACAATAAAGTTTGTAACAAAAGGGCATGCCTTGAACTGGGAAGGAGGAGCTGGAGTAGACATAAAATACTCTGATCTATGACTTGTGACCTGAGCCTTGACAGGTGGTATGGAGTTAATGAACATGGTTTGGAGGGGAGAAAAATCTACCCTTTGCTTTCTTACCTGGTAGAAATTTTAGAAAATCTGAAAGAGGGAGAGAAAGTTTGCAAATTTCTCATTTGCATCTTTTGAGTGTTAAAACTCCATCTTTCTTCTTTAACACTACCTTCTTGAAGATTACATCTCTATAATCTATTTGAATTGGGGAAAGGAAGGATACAAGAAGAAAGATTAAAAATTTTGCCCTTCAAAATACAATCTTAAGAAAATTAAAAGGCAAGGCACAAACTGGTAAAATTTGTTGTTGAAGCACAGATCTAAAAAAGTCTTGCGTGCAAAATAAATTAAAATCTTTAATTTTAAAGGAATTCATTTTTTAAATGGGTGAAATTTTATATTTGCCAAAAGATTTATAAATGGCAAATAGCTATGTTAAAGATGCTCAAAATCATTAGTTATTAAGGAAATGCAAATTAAAGTACAATAAGATGCTACTCTACAGCAGCTATTAGAACGGCTAGAATTAAAGACTGAAGATGCCAAAAGAGAATATGAAATAATAATTTTCACATATTGCTGTTGGTAATACAAAATTTACCAGTGCCTGAAATTAGTCTTTCACTCCTTTTCCTTTTGTAAAGATAAATATCATACGACACAGAAATCCCACATCACACTCATGGACATTTATCTGAAACAATCAGCTAATCAATATATTTATAATAATATATATATAATTTCTAATTAATAGATTATATTAGTTTATGAAATAATTTTGTATGAATTTATCCTTACTTTTATATGAACTTCAACAGTATAAAAATTTATAAGTATAAATAGAGACAATTTTACAAATGAATGACTTAGCTTCATTTATATGGCAATCTATAAGTTTTTGAATGAAATTATATTTCAAATATTAATATATAGTTGTAATATTTTTAAATATTAAAATGTAGTTGAAATATTTTAACATAAATAATTCCTGGGTGATAATCTATCAATGCCTGCTAACTCTTCCTATAAAGTTTGTTGTATAACTTTTTCTAAAGCACTGGGTGTTATTCTGTATGTTGGCAAATTGAACACCAATAAAAAATAAATTTATCATAAATAAATAAATAAATAAATAATTAGTTTTCCTATACCTGATACTTGATATCCATTTAGTGTCTCTTATACCTCAGTTATTCTCTAGATTGATATATGGATAAAAAAATGGTTGACATTTAGATAATTGGTATTTATATTGAATTTTATTTATATTGTAATTATCCTTAATGATAGCATTAAGCATAATGATCTTTATTTTGTTTTCTTTTTAACATAAAATATGAAAATTGTATATAAAGTGAAATATACATCGGGCAGCCCCGATGGACCAGCAGTTTGGAGTTGCCTTCAGCCCAGGGCCTGATTCTGGAGACCGGGGATCGAGTCCCATGTCAGGCTCCCAGCATGGAGCCTTCTTTTCCCTCTACTTGTGTCTCTGCCTCTCGCTCTTTGTCTCTCTGTGTGTCTGTCATGAATGAATAAATAAAATCTTAAAAAAAAATAAAATGAAATACAAAAGACTTCTACAAATAAAGACTTCTATGAACCCAATAATATGGAGTATAAAAATGTCCTCTAAAACTTTTTATAACAGATAATAGGTTTTTGGATTAGAAAATAACAATTAAAGGTGTTTTCAGAATTTTGAAGACCATCAAATATTAAAAATAGTGATATTTGATAATTCTATATAAAAGTATTCTAAAAAATAGCTTGTGTCTTGTTTGTGTGCACATTTACACGTCATGATCTGATATTATAATGACAGTAAAAACTAATGGGTAAAAAAAAAATTCCTCACTCTTATTTCAATCATCCTTTCTTCAAGCCTAAAGATTTTTTCACTCCCATTATGGCTATTTCTAATTTGTTTTCATTCCTGATAACCAATTGTATTATTTATACATTCAATCTTTTTGATTATGAAATTAGTACAATTTTTTGTGTGAATTGTAATCATCTGGGATAATAAAATTAAAGCCATCAATAATAACAATATTACTCAGAAATAAACACTCTTCATGTCCCAGTGTGTTTCTTTACCTGGTAAGGATGTTCCAATATTTGTTTACTCTGTATCTTCTGGTAGGTTACTACCAAGGATACACATATAAATAATGTTAGATTAAATAAATCTTGACCCATAAATCTGCAATGATTTTCTGGGGAAAAATAAGAGATTCCTTTACCAGGTTGACATATGAGAATTTAAAATATTTTGATAATTAGTTATAGTTAGTCTCCAAAAACATTATACCAAAGTAATATTTGAAAACACTCATTTGAGCATATACTCTGCATCACTGTGTTAACTAATTTTACACCAATTTTGAAGGTGGATATGCTATCACATTTGTTTTATTTTACATGTTAGTGACCACACAAATGTTAGATATTTTTTCAAATTTTTCCTAGCCATTTAGGGTTTCTTATTCTATCTATCTATTTATTAACCAATTTAAAATTGGATGTGCCTATCTTTTCTCAATAATTTGTAGTAACTATTTCTATATGGATAGTCTGGAATATATGCTCCATAACTAGCTTAATTTTTTTTTCTTTTGTTTGTTAAAAAACAATTAAACATTACTTTCTGAGAAATGAAAAGAAAGTCTTTAAGGTACTAAAAGGAGAATATTATTTAACCCATTCTGAATTTAGAAGGCCACACCAGATGTTTGATTTCCTTAACGTGGGTACTTAGAGAGTAAAGGCCAGGAAGTAGTCTATGCACTTAGTATCTGAACTCTAGTCAAAGTGGGTCCTTGCTTATTGGTCGGCTCCCATGACTTGCTGGTAGTGTGCTATTTTGATCATCCTTACAGAAGGGATTGTGCATGTACTAGGTGCAAGATTTTTTGATGATCTTGATAAGAACAGAAAAGCCCTTGTGGAAAAATTCTCAACTTTCTAATGTATCCGACTGGGTTAAGATTTTCTAGATAGATTGTAAGATATGTAAAAGAAGAAATGATTCTAAGAAGCTGTTAGGGGGTCTACAGCTGAGTTGACATGAGAGAAAATGATGAAATATGGATCTGAAATGAGGAGAGATTTGATAAGGAGAAGCTAGTGAATTTCTCTTCTTCCAAGAAGAGAATTTAGACATCCTAAAGAAAATGAGGCATTCCTTCATCTCAAGTAGGAACAAGAAGCTGTGAGGAATCAAAGCTGAGTTGAAGTCAAAAACGTTGAGAATTTAAACCAAAACTATGGTAATAAGGCTGAAAAATTTAGTAGTAAGATTGAAAAATAAATGATAGATGATATATGGATAGATTGATGATAGATAGATAGATGATAGATAGATAGATAGATAGATAGATAGATAGATAGATAGATAGATGATAGATAGATAATAGATAAAGAGTCTTAAACCAGGAAGCAGTGTTCCATGGGAGTTGCAAGGTTGTGTGAATATTACTCCAAAAATGAGAACCAAAACATTCTGGAATGAAGGTGCATCATGAAGACTGGTTGCCATGCCAGTATATTAAGCTGCATATTTAGATTGTCTATTTAGACAGAAGAGGTAGTGATGACTATGGTTAAATGTATTTTCCATTATGCAAATAGATTTTCTTGTTCATCATTTCATGTCTAATGACTAATACAAAATCACCATTCATTTTGGTTGACTTTCTTGCAGTGTTTTTCTACATTAAAAAACAAATCCATTTAGGCACCCTTTCATGCATTTAATCAGCAATGTTTGGTGTATGATGTATTAACATCAGATTTAATGAATGATTAACTAATAATGACCAAACCATTCTGGAGTGATGCAGATACAATTTCTTAAAAACACAATAAAAATTTGCATTACATACAATATAATTAAGTATTGCAGTTTTGATATTTATTCTTTAAAAGGAAAGAATATTCTTTCCATATATGGCTAGAAAAGATAGATTTTTCTTAGCTGTGCATTTCTTAAAATCTTTTCTTTATTTATTCATGGGAAACACACAGAGAGAGAGAGAGAGAGAGGCAGAGACACAGGCAGAGGGAGAAGCAGGCTCCTTCTAGGGAGCCTGATGTGGGACTCCATCCCAGGACCGTGGGATCACTACCTGAGCCAAAGGCAGATGCTCAACCACTAAGCCACCCAGGCGTCCCTCAGTCGTGCATTTTATCATCAAGCGTTTCTTCATGTGAACTTCAGTTGCTCTGCCACCATGTGAACCACATAATCTAGATTAGAAGGATTAGTTTCTTGTATTGCATCTTTTTTTAATAAGTTGCAGAGAATTCCCAGTATCTTCACTTACAGTTGTATCTAGGTTTCTAGTGAAATTACTTAAATCTCACCAATCCTATTTCCTTAGTTCTAGATCGACCTTTTTTTTTTTTTTTTCTGCAAAAATATATCATGTAATGGTAAAGAGCACAGGCTCTGGAGCTGAATGCCTCATTTTAAAATTGGACTGCCTTTACTAGCTCTGTAACCTTAGTAAGTTTTTTTAACTCTGTTTATTCATCTAGGCAAGGGAGATAGTAAAAAGCCCTGTCTTATAGATCGCTTTGAGTCTTACATGGGTTTCCCAATGTGAAACACAGAAGACCTGGCATATATTAAATTCTGTGTAATGCTAACTACATTTATTATTACAACCACTGTACTACCGTTATCTCTACTAAACATATAAGTGTCATTCTTGATATTTCAAAGAATATTCTGCAAAATTTGAGCTGTGTAATATCCTTTAAAATATTTTTCCATACTATTTAATGATCTGTCATATGTGTCATTTCCTGGACTAACAGAAAGTGATGGTAAGCATATATACTTAATTTTAGGTTTCTGGTCACATGATTATAATTTACAAATTACTCAGTACTGAACAGAAGACACTAGTACTGTATAACTACTGTTTCATCTGGTAAAATGTGCTACTACTCTCATATATATTCTTATATAATTTAGAATGAATTTATAATCACTAAAATTGGCAGTTTCTTACTCTGCTTTTATTTTTTTAAGGGCCATTCTTTATTTATTAACTTTTGGGCATACTTCACAAGAACAAATCAAGCAAGTACCTGCATTCCCAAGTATCTTAAATCTCTTTTCCATTCCCCATCTCCCTTGCCTACAGGTTCTGGAAGGAAATTTATGCATAAAATATAAACCTAACAAATGAAGTCTTTATTGGTGGCTGGGGCTTCCATGTCAAATTCTGATACCAAATTCTGTTGAATTTGTGTAGACCACAGGGGGAGTCTCTGTCATCTAAATTAGGCAGAACTAAGTAGCTTAGAATCCAATGAACTGAAGGTTGTTTTTTCCCTATATCTACTCCGAGCTCAAATAAAATTGTAGCTCTTAAATGGTGGAAGCCAAAGGATGCCAAGGAAACCATAGTAACCCATAATAAGAAAGGAGAACAGAAACCGGAAAGACAGAACAAAAGCGTGTTTGCCTAATGACTAGAGCACAGCAGGTTGGAGCAGTGAGAGGGTGCTACAGTATTGAATTGAAGAATAAAAGCTCTGCAGTTGAACCCTTTGGATTCAAACACACAGAATATATGACTTTGTGTAGGTTACGTAACCATTTTCAGACTTGTTTTTTTTAACTTATGAAATTGGAATAATTAAAAGAGCTACCCCATAGAGTTTATGTAGGTTTATAGACATTTTAAGATAATATAAGGAATGGCATGATGCAGCTTCCTACCACCTAAAAGTGCTTGATAACTATATTAGCCATTATTAATTTGGTCTCCAGATATCTCTCTCATGTTCTATGGAAATAAGAGTAATGGAAGAACAGAGATGTGATTTGTGTTCTTAGAGGATTAAGCTCTTGTTCATTTGAACCTTTGTGAGGCTCATGAAGGGAGGCAAAAATAAGGCACCAAAGGTAAAGAGTGATGCTGATGAACTAGACCACTCATTAATTTATGCACCAAGTATTTATTGAGTGTATCTACCCTTTAGGTGTTGGAATTCAGTCAGGAGAATAAACAAAAATTCCTGCCTCTCTGGAGCATAGATTCTAGGGCAATGTAAATAAAATAATCAAATAAGTAAAATATGAGGTGTGCCAGGTGGTGGGAGTGCTAAGAAAAAGCAAAGAAAAGGAACAGTATGTCAGGCAAAGTATGCCATAATTGTCAGAGTAGCTGGCAAAGTCCTCCCTGAAAGGTGACATTTGAAGAACTTGAGGAGTGAGGTGAGGCATAAATGAAGCCAGATCACAGAAAGTCTAGGAGATTTTCAGAAAGATATTGACTTTATCCTTAATATGTTGGGAGAAATTACTGGGAGAATTAGAGGTTCAACAAATTCCAGCACATGTTTTAGAGAGGTCATCCAGGGGCACCTGGGTGGCTCAGGTGATTAAGCATCTGACTTCAGCTCTGGTCCTGATCCTGGGATCCAGACCAAGTTTGGTTCCATGCTCAGCAAGGAGTCTGTTTGTTTCTCTGCCACTCCTCACTCATGCTCTCTCACTCTCTCTCAAATAAATAAATAAAATCTTGAGAGAGAGAGAGAGAGAGAGAGAGAGAAAGAGATCATCCTATCTGCTTTAGTGGAGAATAGTTTGGGTAAAGGGAACAGAAGGAAGACATCCTTGGTAAGTATTGTAGCAATCTAGGTGAGAAACAATGTTGACTCAGATCAGGGTGGTATCAGTAAAGAATCATGTGTAAGTGGGAACATTGTAGATATAAGTATTAGAAATCTAACAGGTAGGATATCTGATAGATTAAAGAGGGGTTAGAAGGGACATCTTTAAGGATAGGTTTGCCATTTATTGAGTTGGGGAAGCCTTGAGCAAAGATAGGGATGGTCTATAGGAGGGGTGTGTAGGACGGGCAATGATAAGGAGGATGAGGAATACAGACATCAGAATATTTACCCCAGAACGAAACATCCATTCTGTATTTTCCCTTCCCAAGTTGTATAAACTCTGGAACGGATGGCCGGGTTTTGGTTTTGAACCACAGAATTAAAATTTTACCTTGAAAGCTTTGATGCAGCTTTATAAAAGGAAAAGTAGAACTTCACAAATTGGAAGTTTCGAGAGAGCAATCATGCCCCTAGCTCTATAGTCTTGTCACTTAATTGATCTTTAATTTATCTAGTCATTAATTCGAGAAATAATTTTGGAGTGTCTTCTTTGTTCTAGGGAGTGTGAAAACAATTTACATATGTGATAAACAAAACAACTATGATTCCTCCCCTTATTTGAGTTTACACAGCTCACCGGGGATATGTATGGGCATATGTATTTCTGTGTAAATCATTAGATGATTCTAGGTCAAGGAATTTTGCCAGGCTATTGTGTTAAGATGCATCAGCATGTCAGCAGGTTAAATGTTTAGAAGCAGTCATTATGATAAGTGATTAGCTATCTGGATCTGTACAATAGGGAATCTTAAAAATAGATTTTGAAAGTGTAGCAGAACAGTGATTTTTCACAGAAAGTGAGGAATATAATGCTGCATTTACAAGCTTGCATTATAGCATTCATCATAATCTCTGGATTTATGAACATACTTCAAAGGGCCAAACACCAAATAGCAGGTTAGGACCTTTTCAAGATGAGCTAACATAAGTGATATTCAAAAGATACAAATCATTTAAAAATTTTTTTATTGGAATTTAAAGATAAAAAATCTAAATTCAGGAAGCAGTGTTATTTCTGTTTTTTTTTTTTTTTTTATAGTTACAGGCTCAGTGTAGTTAGAGATGTATTTACTAATAAAACAGCTTTTAAATTAATGGCATCAGTAGCTGAAATGGCATTCATAACAAAACAAGCTGGAACAAAAAGAATGGTCTATGGGTATTAAAATATGTGCGATTGTATGTAAAATTTTATTTGCAGATTTGTTTTATAAGATATCGTAATAAGAATATTTTAAAAACAGTTAAATACTATTGAGTATATATAAAAACAGACTACATTTATACATGTAAATATATATTTAGAAATATGCATTTATTCATATATACACTTATAGACTTATGTGTATGTATTTACATACTTACACATATATACTTATATTTACTAATTTGTGGGTATGTGTATGTACTCTATAAATTATCAACAAAAAATAGGTTTTTACTTAAAACTTGATTTTGTACTAATAATTTAGATAAATTCACTGATTATGTTAGGGTATAATTTTCCTACATCGTCTGATTTTCTTCTTTAAATCATTTGAAAAATTTAAAAACTATATCCATATTTATAGGAGGTTGTGTTAAACTTATATGTGTGTACAGCTACATATGTAACAGTATATATGTAGCTATATATATTCTGTTCATGCTTATCTTGTAGAAATGTTGTATTTGAATTTTCATAAGCCACTGCCAGATTTATATGCCGCTCCTTTTTCTGTGTCCATTTACTACAGGAATAAGGTACTTTATGAAGTAGAAATTTCCTTGGTTGCCCTACTTAAGAATCCCTCATTTGAGAATATTTAGTAAATGACCCCACATTATGTTGTGAGTCTTGGGATTGGTAGGAGTTATAAATCGCCCAGCACCATTGAAGGTTAACGACAGGAGCATCTGAAATTATGCAGGTAAATTTGATGCAGCCTTGAATTGGGAGGCAGTGATGCAAAATCAAAGTGATGATGGTGAATTGCTTTTGGTGTCAGCCAACTCTGCTCCAAACACAGAGCCCAATTCCATGACTCTAAGATCATGACCTGAGCCCAAAATCAAGAGTTGGACGCTCAACCAACTGAGCCACTCAGGCACCTCAAGACCAGAACTTTGTTAAGAGACATTTTGTAGTTGGTTGTAATAGTCATGAAATGGTTCAATGCAACAGCATCCAGTCTACAGGAGTACAGTGGCAATAATACCAGTCATATACACACCAGTAATATGCATGCAGCACTTACGGTATGTCTGGTTTTCATTTGCCTGTGCAGTAGATTTTCCAAATATAACCACAACATCTCCATCTTATGTGCACTTCTAGAATGTGATCTAGGCATCCTGCCATCAGTGAGGGCTCCTGGCTTAGCTATAATGAATAAAATGGAGTGAAAAGGAGGCTGTGTGATTTCTGAGGCCAGATCATAAACAGTGAGGCTCCTTTCTCCCTGATCCAATGGGATTTTAACTCTTGAAGCATTCAGCTACCACAAAAGTAGGCCAAACCTTTTGAGGCCACCATGCTGTAAGGAAGCCCAATTAGCTACCATGGAAAGACCATGCTTGAGCTAATAGGAGAAACATATGCTACAACATGTAAAGAAGCTTCATAACACTGCAAATATTGCATGTATTCATGAGTAGACAGTAGAGGAGATGCAGGAAATGTGAAAATCCTCAGGATCAGTGTCCTTGTGAGCCTGTACATGAAAATATAACAGAACAACTCTTTGCCTGTGTATTTCAAAGACTGTGTTGCCACTAAAGGATGTAACCCAGAGTAGGTCAGAAGGCCCTTGGGGTCACAATAACCAAAAACTAAACTAAATTCATTTTTCTTTCTCAATTCTGCAGCTCCACAACCATGAATCAGGTTTCTAAAAAGATGACAGTAATCTTCAGATCGAAAATATCTTCTATGGAACCTATCACCCAGAGAAACAGGGCTACTCTGTGCATGGTGTTGGCAGAGTGTGCCGGACGTCTCAAGCAGCTAAATGTCATTTGAAACCCAGTGAGACCAAGGTTCAGTCTTTATATTAGGCTTAGAAATAAATTACTAGAGGTCTCCATTAAAGAGCAAGAGAAAAACAGCTGTTCATCTCCATCCTAAATTCAATATTATTTTTATTTGCCACACTCTGTAGGTTATGTCAAACATTTTCAAATACTTTTTATATTTCTATGAAATCTCTTTTCATTTGTTTTTTTTTTCTTGTTTTATATAGTCACATTTACTTTATAGAAAAATATGTTACAAATTGGTATTTTTATGAACACAGATACGATGCCTAATTATGACCCAATACTTGAGACTCCTAAGGACAAAATTAAAAGAAAGTTACAATCAGTTGATTACTTTATTAAGCTCAGGTATAGGATGTTGGAAGCACCAGATTAAATCCGAATATTTTCCCATCATATGCCTCATGGAAATGAAGCAAAAGCTTACTGTCAGTAAAATTAAATATATTGAAATCTAGATGTTTTTGCATTTAGGAAAACTTTCATGTAACACGCAGAATTTTGTTAGCACAAACATGAAAAATAGGATTTACTTTTTAAATTAGTCAGTTCAAAATAATCGTCACAAATGGTTTTAAAAAAGAATTGACTTAAGTAAAGCTATATCTGGAAAAAGCGAACAAGAAAAATGTTTTTTATTATTTGTATTACATTCATAACAAATGACATTGATAAGACAGTGGCAAGAATGAGGTGAAAATTGGAGGAATATTCATGGCAATTCTAAGTGCCTTGAAAAGTTGATCTGAATTGCTTGCATCAAAGAGAAAATAGACTCCTTAATGATCACTCCTCTGACAACTAACAGTAACATCATTTTTAGCTATGACTGCTAAAATTAGATACCTTCCTCTTGGAAATATGCATTCCCTGACAACAGCACAGGATGACAGCCTTCACCTCGTGATAAGAGGGAGAGTAATAATTCAGTTTAAATGAGCAATTTCTGTGATAAAGAAAAAAAAATGTTACTTAAGAAGGACTTGATGGGAGAATAACAAAAAAATTGTGCCACACTAATTACTTTAGCAATATTTAGTAAAATGTTTGCTTTGATTTTAAATAGAGTACACAATTTTCAAGATATTCACTTATTAGGCCTGTTCATACCAGGAAAAAAGACTTTTATTGTTGACAAAGGGGCTTTTAACAACTTGTTATAAAATTATGCTTACTTGAATAAACGACACAATGGAATGTACTTGTTAGAAGTGCAAACAAATGACTTTTAAACTGCTGCCTTAAGGCTGCTAGCTGTTGATAACTAAACTGGCAGGCCGATGCCACGATCATTTCCCTGGCAGTGCAAAGCTAGACTATGGGACCTTGTCAGGCCATCCATCACAGCTTGTCACCTGAAGACATAAATAAAAATTCAGCATTTCCCCAGATCTATTAGGAGCCTGGTATGTCTATTTAGAGTCCCCATGGCAAAATTATGGCTTAAATTCAGACTTTTAAAATGTATACATTAGTACTAGTGCAGACATAGAGTCAACATTCATTTTGCACACTTAAAACAAAATGTACCAAGAAAATTAGGTCCAAAGTGAGAGAAATAGCTATAAAAATATTAAGTTAAAACCCTCTAATTTTATAAATCATGGTAATTTGACAGATCAATGTGTTAATGGGAAGGAATTGCATCTATTATGGCTATATAGAATCGCCAAAATGTCACAGGAAGAAGGGAGAATATCTTCTTGTTCTTTTGAAATATTTTGTTAAAACATACTCTAAATAGAAGTATGGGTTAGAGAATCACTCTAGAACAGAGGTCTATAAATTTTTTCTCTATAGGGCCACATAAGAAATATTTCAAGCTTTGAAGTCCACATGTGGTCTTTGTCACAAATTCTTCTTGGGCTTTATTTCTCTTAAAAACCATTTAAAAACCATTCTTAGCTCATCAATGGTATTAAAAAGGTAAAGTGTCCATGGGCCAGGCTTAACACACGGGTCATACTTTGCAGACCTTTGTTTTGGAAAATCAACAAATATATATATTATTATAATATAATATATATAATTATATTATAATATAATATAATATAATATAATATAATATAATATAATATATATATAATGAAAAGGGACAATTTTATAATTTAAAAGACTTCCTTTTTGCTCTTGCAGTAATTAGTTTTCAGGTAACAAAGAATTCTACAAAAATATGTCATATTTTATGACATTGGAAAAGTAACTATCAGATATAACTCCTGGCATGTGAGTACATTTTAAATCAAATCAGCATTTCTAGCTATACTTGCACATTTTGAAAAGGAGAGTTTAATACAAGTTGGATGGTACTCCAGGTGCATTGTCACTTAAAATGGTAGAGAGTAGTCTTGAGACAAACGGCATTAAATTTAGCTCAATGCCAAAAGCAGCTGTTTGAAATAGTCCTGGATGCACTTCAGACATGTATGCCTTGGTGTGAGATTATGAATCATCCCTTTTAACATGCACCATTTTTACCACTAACATAAAAGCAACAACAAAATAAACTTTGAATTTTGTTTGGAATCTGTGAGTGTGTATGTATGTGTTTATCACTGCTGTCTGAAAAGTAAAGAATAATCAGTCTTGTTAGATATTTTCAGGAGTGGGAAGGACTCATTGTTATAGAAAAAAGATAAAGCTTTCTGCGTTCTACAGGGAATAAAAGATGGCACAATGATTATGAGAGGCAGTGGAATTATGCATGTTTTATAGAATTTTTTAAACCAGCAGAAATTGTGTCAATTAATGAAAAATTATCACCTTCAAACAAAATATACTTATTAATCTTCTGTTTCAAATGCTTAGATTTTTAAACAATGTTTTTGTTTTTTTTTCGTGCCAACAGAATGAAAGTATTTCAACAAGTCTGAAGGTATTTTTAAAAATAATTTGACTATTTTTTCTACCCTTATAAAATAAAAAGAAGTTAAGTACTTAAATATCATTGACATTTTGAACCAATAAGTTGCTGCCAATTTTCAAATATTCATAAGGCTTTTTCATTAATAAACATTCTTGTGCTCCAGGCATTGTGTAGAAATTAAGAAATCCAAAATGAATAAGGCTTTACAAATGCATTTTAGAGGGGACAACAAGCAAGTCATAGTTCAATTTTAGCATTTGCTGGGCAGAGATACAACATGGATACTTTACATAAGTCCATGATTTAGTACTTAAAACAACCCTAGGAGTCAGGTCACAAGCTGAGACTCAGGAGATTTAAATAGTAATTTTATTACCTATAAATCAAATAAATAATCATTAAGTAGCCGTCAAGACTTTTAAGATAGGTTTACCCTGAATCCAAATTCTAGTTTTATTTACTGATTCACTGTTTACCCAAATATACTCTCTAGCTATTTTTTTTTTCAACAGTAAAAGAAAACATTCCAAAGTCTTAAGGGAAACACAATCATAATTGCCTAAGGTTTACTAAGATTATTCCTGGATTATGTTCTTGTAACTAAAAATTTCCTTCTCCCTGAGATTTTTGATTATTTGTAAGTTTTGCCAACTTGCCATCTCTACCTTTATTCCATTATTCTTGTCTTCACTTAACTCATGTGTTCCTCATTTTTTATAATTTTCATTTGTGTATATGTTTCTACTGAACTTATTAATACTCAGATTTTTTAAAGATTTTATTTATTTATTTGAGAGAAAGCAAAAGAGAGTAAGTGAGCATAATTGCGGGAAGGGCAAAACAGGCTCCCTGCTGAGCTGAGGGTTGATCCCAGGACCCTGGGATTATGACCTGAGCTGACCAACCACTGAGCCACCCAGGCATCCCAATGGTCAGATTAAAAAAAAAAAAAAAAGATTTATTTATTTATTTGAGAAAGACACACAGAGAGATATTGAGCTCATGAGAGTGCAGGGGTTGGAAAGGAAGGGAGAGAGAATCTCAAGCAGACTCCATGCTGAGCACAGAGCCCTCCAGAGGGCTCAGTCTCTTGACCTGAGCTGAAACCAAGAGCTGGGCATTTTTTTTTTTTTAATTTATTTATGATAGTTACAGAGAGAGAGAGAGAGAGGCAGAGACATAGGCAGATGGAGAAGCAGGCTCCATGCACCGGGAGCCCGACGTGGGACTCGATCCCGGGTCTCCAGGATCGCGCCCTGGGCCAAAGGCAGGCGCCAAACCACTGCGCCACCCAGGGATCCCTGGGCATTTTAACTGACTGCACTACCCAGGTCTCTAGGGTTTTTTAAATTTTTATTTTTAACTTGACTTTAGATATCTTATTTTTCTTCTTCCAATGTAGATTAAAAAAAAAACAAGAACAAAAACAAAACTTCTCCAGTGTAGAATTTTTAAAGTAGCAATAAATAAATGGAAAGAACTAGAAGAAAAAATGAGAAAGTGGGAAAGGACTGAAGAAAGCAAGTTACTTTATATCTTAAAGAAAGCTTCAACATATACCCAGCAAAGAGGGGAACTTGTTGGGGCTCTGTGGCCTCGGTCGTCTTTTTTCTCAGAGAGTTAGCTATAAGGTGGTAGACTGCTGACCCTTCCACCACTGGCAGAGAAGGAGGCCAGGGCTGAGTGTGGGAAAGGCTTTGGGTTCATCACTGGCAGGCAGCTATTTCCACTGATCTCCAGGTTTCCAGATGATCAGTTTTATCTTTTACCTTAAGTCATGATTTGTTTTGCATGCATAAAAATCAAGAGTGTGTCCTTTAACATGAGACAGATGGTGGGTCTGACAAAATTGGATTCAGAATTTTTTCCTTAATATTACACACAATTAAATGTATACCCGAAAGATGATTATTAAATGGCCAGCAAAACGTTACTAGAGGGGATTTAAAAGAATAAAAACTTCTTTGGGTCAGTTACTTCAGTTAAATATTTCTGATTATTTGATAGGAAAAGGCATATAATAAGCCAATGGGAATGAAGAAATTGCTAATATTTACTTGGACATGCAGAGTTTTAAGAATTCTTTAAACTCCTCATGATGGCATGGTGCAAGCTATGCTATAATTTAAGTAAAGCACTTTGCATTGAAATCATTTTTTATCACACAATTTCACTTATGGCATAACCCTTGAAACTCCTCTGAAGATAGGCTGGATGTATAAACGTGTTAAGTGGCAGACTTGTAACTTGCCTAATGCCAAGTGTTATACAGTTAGGGCCACAACATGCATTTCTCATTCTCAATGCAATTTTTCATTGCAACATGCTGTCAAATAGGTACAAGATATAGTCACACTGGATTAATTATGGACTTCTCTCTGGAAGCCATGGAGTTCAGGTGCCCTTGAAGACAACATAACATTCCCACAATGGCTTTAGTCCAAATCTCAGGTAAGGAGGTGGGTAGCACAGTAACACAATGAGGCAGAAAAAAATCCCAAATTCAAATGCTATGTTAAAGTTACTTTTTTCTATTATTTATACTGCTGGTAACGTGATTTTGATGAAAAATGGTAACTAGAATATATGATATATATGATATGTATATATCTTATATATAAACAGGTGTTACTATATTTTAAAATTCTTATTTACCTACAGTTCTATCAATATCTGCTATGCCAAAAATATCCATAGTTTCTTGAGTTTAAACATAATCTTCCTTTTTTCTCTCTTGCAGATTCTACTCTTGTGGTGCCAAAATGTGCTTAAATGTAGCAGAACGTCTCTATAACCTGTAACAAGTTTCCTAGTTTCAAAAATAAGCAGCTTTTTATTTATTTATTTTTTAAGGTTTTATTTATTTATTTGAGCCAGAGACAGCACAACTAGGGGAAACAGCAGGCAGAGGCAGAGGGAGAAGTAGGCTTCCTCCTGAGCAAGGTGCTGGGTTTGGGGCTTGACCCCAGGACCCTGGGCCCCTGAACTGAGCCAAAGACAGATGCTTAACCGACTGAGCCACCCAGGTACCCCTATAAGGAGCTTTTTACTGTTAATTCCAAAATCACATTCAACATGTTATGCCCCTAGGCACTCCATTGCTTTTCCACATATTTTACATTTCATCCCCTGACTTTTTGGTTTATCAGAAGTCCTCTTTCCCTACCCTAAGCCAAAGCTCCAATTTTGACTTATCTTTATAAAACTCCTGGGGGAATGTTCTGCTCCTTTCTAATATTGTGTCATGGCAACTGCTCTGGTCCCAGAACACCAAATTCTTATCAGGGACCTCTTTACTCAAGCATCATGGCTAATCCTTATTAAGATCACCACACAAAGTTACCAGAAGTACAATAGAACATTGAATGGGACTCGTAGGAAAACATTGAATAATTTACATTACAGAAAAAAAAGGAGAGGAGAAGAAAGGAAAGAAAGAGATTAAGAGAGAGAGGTTGCAAGAGAGGCAAAATTGATTCAGAGAAAAATTGGTCAAAACTTTATAGATGAGTGAAACATACACATTCAGACATAAAGGAGAGGTGAGGAGACATACTGGAGTGAATCATAATGCTGCTAAATTTTAGGAAGGGAATCTTAAATGCAGTATGTTCTGAGCTCAGAAATACTCTTACTGAGTACATTTCCACCATAAAATGTTTTTCTCAAAGGCTTTACTCTCATAATCCTTCCTTAGAAGATGGTTTCCATAAGAGGGTACAATTTCAATAGGCCCAGTAATTATCTCTGACTACTTATGTAAGAAGCTTCATGGAAATCATTCCCACTAAAGTTTCATGCTATTCAATAGGACTTAAGGAGGTCAATCCACATTCCTAGAGGGCCCATAAATGCTATATATATTTTTTATTTTACCTACAGTTTGCCTAACAAATGGGATCCTACTTAAAGCAGATCTAAATTAATTTTGTTAAATTTTTCCATGCCTATCGTGTAAAGTATACTAAATACCCTTCAGATTCCCGTTCATGCTCCAGGCTATTTCTGGTCACAAAGTGTTGTAGCCTTCTGGAATAAGCCAGAAACATCCAATCATTAATTTATTTATTCACTTATTAATGGTGATGAATTCCTATAATTTTTGTTTGTCTGGGAAACTCTTTATTTCTCCTTCAACTCTGAATGATAGCCTTGCTGGAGAGAATATTCTTGGTTGCAGATTTTTTTTTCTTTCAGCACTTTGAATGTATCATGCCACTTTCTTCTGGTCCTTCAAAGTTTCCAGTAAAAAATCAACTGATAGCCTTATGGAGTTTCCCTTGAAAACACAGCTATTTTCTTTTTCTCTTGCTGTTTTTAAATTTCTCTCATTATTACTATGTTTTTGTCATTTTAATTACTATGTTTCTTGGTATGGACCTTTTGGGGTTGATTTTGTTGGGAACTCTCTGTTCCTCCTGGATCTGGATTTCTGTTTCTTTCCCCAGATTTGGGAGTTTTCAGTTATTATTTCGTCAAATAAATTTCTTGCCCCTTTTCTTTCTCTTCTCCTTCTGGAATCTCTATAATGTAAGTGTTGTTATACTTAATGGTGTCTCTGAGTTCCCTTATCTATTCTCATTTATTATTTTTTTCTTTCACCTGTTCAGTTTGATTGCTTTCCATTATCTCCAGGTTGATGATCCATCCATCTATTTTCTCTAGTCTATTTATGCTCTCTAGTGTATATTTAATTTCAGTTATTGAGTTCTTCATCTCTAATTGGTCCTTTTTAAATGTTTTCTATCTCTTTGCTGAGGGTTCCACTGGAGTCTTCCACACATTTGCTTCTAAAGCCCAGTGAGTTTCCTTATGACCATTACTTTAAACTCTCTATGAGGCATAATGCTTGTCTCTTGTTGTCTCTGCTTGTTTCATTTCACTCTCTTGTTGCAATTTTGCCCTCTTCTTTGATCTGGGACATATTCCTCTGTCTCCTCAACTCTGTGTCTGTTTCTATGTGTTAGGAAGCTCAGCTATGTCTTCTGCTCTTAGAGGTAGTGGCCATACGAAGGAGAAGTCCTGTAGTGTCCTACAGTGCACTGTCCCCCATTCACCAAAACCTGGCACTTCAGGGATGTCATTTATGTGTGTTGTATGCACCATATTGTTGTGGCTGAACTGCATTTGCATTCAGTCCAGTTGTCTGCAACGGTTCTTTTTGCCTGCTATTGGCAGTGTTTGATCCCTATGTTATTCATGGGCTGGTCTGGGGCCACCTTGGGCTTGAGTTGAGTTAGATGAAGTGTTTGTCAGACCTGCAGTTCCATAAAACAATAGGGTGCTCTCCCTCTGTTGTTCTCTGAGAAGCTTTCATTGACAGGTAGGGTCGATGGTCAGGCTAGATGTCTATCCCCAGTCCGCTACTGCAGCCTCAGTTGAACTGGTCTGTGTGGCTGTCTTCCTCTTTCCCCAGGGCAGGAGTCACTTTAGAGTGGTGCTGGCCCTCTTGGAGCTGCCTATTCACCATCATTTTGTGGTGCTGCTTTGGAGGACATGTTGGATGGGGTGGATCTGCTGGAGATTGCAGGGCAGGGAGTATGGTGTTGACAAGGTTTGTGCAGGTCTGCTATGGTGGAGTGGGTGCTGTAGCTTCTTTGGAGAACCGCTGAGGGTGGGTTGGAGGGGACAGGTTTGTAGAAAAGCACAGTGTCTGGGTGTCAGCAAGTTAAGTGAAAGTATTAGTGCTGCACTGGTTCCTGAAGGTGTCCCTGTATCTGGTTGATGAGGGGAGAGAAATGCTTTTGCCAGCTCTTTTGTTTTTGAAGTCTCCTAAAGATCCCTGCCCCTCCAGCATGCCTTCTGAGATTAGTAAATAGGTCTTCCTGTATAATCCAGTCATTTTTCAAATTGCTGATTCTATGCTGCATCTTAGTGGGGTTGTTTGTTATGCTGTTTCTTTAAGGTGGGGCCTCAGTTGCCTATCATCCTCTGGTATTCCCTGAACTGAGCCTGCTGATTTTTAAAGTTCCAGGTGTTAAGCCCCACTGATTGTAAGAATTCTGTGAAGTTAAGCCCTTTTGGTTCTCAAAGCCCAGTGTTACGGGAATTCATCTTCCCAGTGAGGATCCTCCATGCCTGAGGTGCCTGGTGTGGGGCCCGATCCTTTCCCTTCTCCATGCCTGCAATGTCTCTTCATAGCATTAACGGTCTTGCAGGTTGGTTTGGTTCCCAATTGCATCTCCATCTCTTCCTATCCTTTTGGTGGACCTCCAGAGTATACTGTAACAGGAATTTAGAGGATAATCCTAAGTCAAAAGCTTATTAACAGACTCCTTAACCTCTGAAAATAGAAAAAAAAAAAAAAAGTTACTTAAGCCATTCCTGGCTTAGGGACTGTCTGGGCCAATTTTAATTTCTATCATGGGCCAGCTTGGTTCTGAACACCTAGGCTATTCATAGTTAAGTGTCTGAACATCTATAAGATCAAAACTCTGCTTAATAAGGTGATAATTATTGAAATTAATAACACAGACATGGTGGTGTCAGGGCCAAGGCCAGACAGCCCCAAGACGGGTTACTTTGGCATGAATGTTATTTTGAGTTAAAAAAAATCAAAACCCAGCAGATTCAAGAAAAGCTCTTTACCCCTCAGCTGCCTGCTGGTACCATTAACAGAGATTCCTCTTCATCCAAGAAGCTTATCTACATTATAGGGAAACCTTTGTTTTCTGAACATCTCCTTTTACCTTCCTGCTAATGACTTTTCTCTCTTGTATCCTCAGACCCTATCCCACCCCTCATATAAGTGTCAGATTGCCTCACAGTCTTTGGAGCTTCTTGTCTCTGTGGATTGTGCATATGTATGCTATTAAATTTGATTTTCTCCTATTAATCTGTTTCATATCAGTTTGATTCTTAGTCCAGCCAGAAGAATCTCAAAGGGCATAAGAAATTCTTCCTCCCTGACAGTGGTTTGCCAAATTACTCTCTCACTTTTATATATGTTTGAAATTTCCCACAATACTTTTTTTTTTTTTTAAAGTAGTGCGGTCATGAAAAGTTATCTGGAGAGGAACATTTAAGGAAGCACAATGGTAAATAAATGAGATATGACTGATAGAGGAATGAGTATTTCAGGGAGAGAGAACAGAAAGTGCAAAAATCTTTCAAGGGTAAAAGCTTAGCATATTGAGGAATAAGTAAAAAGTAAGTGTGACTAGAGCCAAGTCAGAGAGGAGCAGAGTAGTGGGAGCTGAGCAATAAGGGATTTAGTCAGGCGTTCATCCAGGCCTTGTGTATATTTTGATTTTGGTCTGAGTGTGATGAAAGTTATTGAAAACATTTGGGCAAGTAGAGGTGACATGTGTTAAATTAAAAATAAATCTCAAGTCAAACATTTATGTTAACATTTTTATAGGTATGCAGTCAAGTTCTGGGCAACTGTGTTGGCACAAAGAGATGATATAAGATATTACACTAAACTAAGTGAGAGGAATAATAGCTTGAATTGAGGATTTGGGGGCATGTAAGGTGGTGATGAGTGGCTAGATTGGAGAACTTGATAATAAATTTTATGTGGTGTGTGAGGGAAAAAGAAGACTCAGTGATGTATGTTCTCCTGAGTGACAGAAAGGTTAGTGGCAGTATTATTGAGAAGGTAAATATTGGGGATTGCTGAAAACAGTTTAAGCAGAGGAATTACGGTTTTTTGTTTGTTTGTTTGTTTTGGACATATTGATTTTGAGATACCTATCAGTTATCCTTGTATATTTTTGAACAGGTAGTTATATATTAGAATTAAGAACTTAGAGACAATCTCTGAACTGGAGACTTCAAAGTAATCAACATAACAACAGCATTTAAAGCTACATGAGCAAAAAAAAGTGTGAGTACATACAGAGAAGAATGGATACCCTAGTAGTGAATCCTAGTTTATTCCAACTTCAAATAATTGGAAAGGAAATGAGGAGCTAGCAGAGGAAATGGAGAAGGAACAAAGTGCAATAGGAAAAAAAATAAAAGCATGTGTGTCTCTATAGCCAAGTGCATAAATGTTGGAAGAAGTAGAGGTTTTCTATTTCCAGGAGATGGCACACTAGATGTACAGAGAAAATGCTCCCAGTATAGATTCTTATGATTGATGGACATAATATTTTAAACAAAGTTGTTTTTAAGGCAAAACAGAGCAGGTGGTAATGTTAGGGAAACAACCAGATGCCAAAAATGACAGGAAACCTGCCTTCCACAAACACAAGCTAACACTGGAGCTGGTATTTTTCTTCAAAATCGTCTTCTGCTCCGTGGCAGCCTGGAGCCTTGGACTGGAAGAGCCATCTATGTACAAGATGAGGAGGCAAAAATGTAGATTGATCTGGGTGGAAAATGGGATCACAGATCCCCATATAGAGTTAGGACCCCAATGGTTGAAGTTGAGGAGAAAAAGGCCCTCAAAAGGAGACTTTCCTCTCCCAATCTTGTTCTGAGTAAGACAGGGGTAATGAAAAAGCTTCCTTGAATAAATCCTAACAAAGATTAATCCTAACTGTACACCAGTATTTACTCAATTCTTTTTGTGGTCTGAAAAGTCTCAAGTTGAGAACTGACATTAACATTTTTCATAGGGTGGTTATACCATCAGGCTCTAGGCAAGTGCCTGACAGAAATAACACACTCTTCCTTTCTCAGAGAATGTATTTTAGAAACAGACCTAAAAGATTTTACAAAGAGAAAAAGGAATGTGAGCTAATAATCATAGAATAATAAAAATATTTCATAACAAACCTTAATGTCAAAGACTACTGAAAGGTTGACTACCCTGTTGCTGATTATCTTGAAATTAGTGTTTTGTCTCCAGTTGTGAAGAGGAAACCCTGACAGGGCTGAGTTCAAGAGGAAATCATGGTTGTATTCATGTCCTATGGCTGCTGTAAAAAATCACCACAAATTTAGTGACTCCAAACAGCACAAGTTTATTATCTTACAGTTCTGGAGGTCAGGAGTGCAAATGGACTTCTAAAATCAAGATGTTGACAGGACTGCATCCCTCCTGGAGGCTTTAGGGGAGAATCTGATAAATTGATATTTAGCATGTTAAAAATATGCTATGACAATGTATAATAAATATAAGTAATAATTATAATATCATAAGCTATAATAATCATTAATTAAAAATCAATAATTTTTCAATTGTTTGTTAATTAAATTAACTATTTTATTATTTACTTATTTATTTATTTATTTATTTATTTATTTATTTATTTAAATATTTTATTTATTTATTCATGAGAGACACAGAGAGAAAGAGAGAGGCAGAGACACAGGCAGAGGGAGAGGCAGGCTCCATGCAGGGAGCCTGATGTGGGACTCGATCCTGGGACTGCAGGATCATGCCCTGGGCTGAAGGTGGAGCTAAACCCCTGAGCCACCCAGGCTTCCCTAATTGTTCTTTAAATAATAATTACTATTTTTTAAAAAAGTAGTAATTATAAATGATGCAGTACTCTTTGTAGTAGTAATAATAGTAGTAGTAGGATATATCTTTTATTGTCTGCAATATAGCAATTACTTCACAAAACTGGTTTTTCAGAATCTTCTTTCTATGTTGAACAATGGAGTTTAAATTTTTTTAACAACAAAAACAACAATAATAATGAAATACTAAGCCCTAAAATGTTTTAACGTTTTCTGTTATAGACTATTATCTCTAAATCCTTTGCATACAATGATTCATTTAATTCCCTGCAAAACACTAATAGTGTTGAGTTAGTATTATCAATATCCTTGTTTACCTGATGAGATGTCTGAGGCTTCAAAATATTAAGCATCTCTCTAAAGTTTACAGATCTTGGTAGCACCTTATTGTTTCAAGAAGTATTTTAAGAAACAATCACTTAAAGAAAAACCGAGTTTGGGATATATATGTGATGCTTTTGCCTTGACTGCCAGAAACAGATATACTTTATATTTTATTTCTTTTATTGACCTCTAGGATGAAAAAGATTAATATGGACTTTCTGATTTTAAATTACATGCAGTGGAAAAAAGCATTTCCCTCTGTAAAACAACATTGAGGAAATAGAGCCAAGGTATTTCCTATATTCAGAAGTGTATAGGAAGTTGATTGGCATCTTGATGGATTCCATTGCTCAGAAAATTGTATTTTAGGTCATCTGCTTTGATGTGGGGTATGGCATAGCATCAGTCACTTGTGAAGAATGTAGAAGTAAGGGATTTTTACAAGATAACCCTAGGTTTCAAGTGAAATTATAAAATTCTATGAAAGTAAAGATATTTCTAGGTATTAACAAATTTACAATAAGAAAACTATATTGTCTGATAAAATTACCTGCCTGTCTGCCTGTTGTTATTACTCACTGATTCAACTATGTGTTCCAAAAATGTTGTTCAGGATAAGCTATTGAAAGAAGTTTCTCAAATACATTCATCATGCTTGCAATATATAGGACTGCTGATATTGTAAGATCAAAGGTTCATTTTTACATGTTGCCTTTATCTAAACTTCTAAATATTTGTGAAAAGTTACAAACCACCTTCTTTTGGTGGTAGCATTTTTACTTAAGGATAAATTCGCAAACTTTGAGGTAAGACACATAAAAGTAGTTGATACCATTTCTTCAAATCAAGAGAGATATTTATTCTTATTATCTTTTTATTGAACTTAATGCAATTATCACAGAATCTATGGGCCATGATTCTGGGAAAAGAATCAGGTGTTGCTGATGTTGATAATTTGAGCAATGGTTTAGCTCTGTTTATATTAGATGGATAAAGATTATTTTAAGAAATGTTATGGAGAGAAAGGAAGTAATTTTGTACAGGTTACATGAACTTTGATTCATTGATTTATTTTCGAGAAAGAATATAGGCAATATACCTATTTATCACCTAGTCTATAAATGGACCAACAATGAAGTTGTAGAACTAAAAAAAAAAAAGAAAACAGATTTCAGACATTGATTATTTTGATGTATATTTTTCCCCTGGTACTTCATTGTACAGTTGCAATATTTGGATCAGCAGTCAAACATTTCAAACTAATGGTCAATGCTCAGTATCTCTGCCTCCTCTACTCCCATTCTATTCACCAAATTTAGTGTTAGTTTCCACTACTATTACTCAAAAAGAATAATGGCTCCAGATCATGTTTCCAATTAACTCCACATCACTAAATTTAATGGACATTTTAATTTTTATATCATAATTATTTCAGCATCATTGGATGCCATTGAACTTCTTGAAATACTCTTTTCCTTTGCTTCTAAATCACAACAATCTTTCACTTTTCTTTCAATTCCTTGGTGATTTCCTCTTCTTTGAATGATTATCCTGCTCTATCGAGACATTATTTGTTGTAGTTTTTCGATGGTCATTTCTAGGCTCTCTTATCTCTCCTTACTTTTGCCGTAGGTGAGCTCTTCCATGCTGATGACTGAATGATGACCACATACAAAAATGAAGCCCAAATTCAAGCCATTAGCACAGACGTCTTTTTTTCTGGGCTCTAGAGCTATGCATTTAACTGCTTGCAGGACATCTTTTCTCTGATTCTTAAAAGGTAACGTGTAAAATAGGGGACAGATAGCCATCCCCAGACCAATTCTCCTTTTATCAATTTGTCTCTGTGAATATTCCCACCATTTTTAGAGTTAGGGCAAGTCTAAGCATAATATTCATCTTTCAGAGCCAAAGGCTTCCTAAAGTCTTTTTCATATGATTGCTTATTTTCATCTACACCACCAGCATTCTTATCCAAACTACAATCCTCTTTCATTTGGATTAGAACAATTCTTTCTATTCCAGAACATGATATGCATTCTTATTTTAAGCCTTTATTTTATTTTTTAAAGCGTTTATATAATACGTCCTATGTGCCAAGCTCTATTCCAAGTATTTTAAAAATACTTCATCTTCAGAATAATTCTATAAGGTATTTACAACATTTATCCCTACTTTATAGGTGGGGAAAATGAGGCACAGAGAAACTAAGTAACTTGCCAAAGTAAGCAACCAAACCAGTTTGGGTTAAAACCCAGTCTTAATTAAAACCAGACAGTCTTAACTAACTCTTTTTATTGCCTCTTGTTCTGTTTACTAACGCAGAAAATTTAGTAATGTGTTTTTAAAGTGCACAATAAAAAGGGTTTTACTTAAAGAGTTATTCTTTAAAATTTTAAGTAAGTAACTCCCACATCATTCCAGACCACTTGGGTGGTTTATGTGTTCACACTAGAAACTTTAATTATAATAAAAAGTCCTTTGGATAGAGATCAACACTGTAATAGAGTCTGTATATCTCTATTTCAGCCATTTAGCTGAATGGATAACCAAACAATGGTTATGACTCATACATAGGACAATTTTTTTTTTAAGAATGTAATAGACTGTGTATTTGGGACTGCAAGGGCTTTTGAATATGTTAATATTTTGTTAAGTTGAAGTAATGTCATAAATAACTGAAAATAACTGCAATTTTTTCTAAGTTTCTTCCCATATCCTTAAAATTAGCCAGCCAAAAAAGCTATATAAGCACATGAGCTATCGACCTGTTTATTCTTCAGCTTTGAAAAATATAATATTTATTTCCCATTAGGAATATTCTAATGGAATAGAATTTTTGCTTCCCATTTTAACCTAACTTCTAAACAATTATTTAATTTTGCTGTGTACTTTATTGTTCAGTATGCAATATTATGATTGAAACATAGATCCTAGACACAATAAATCCAGAACATCGGCCAAGCCGTTACAAAAATAAATCTGCTTTTTAATGAAAACGTTTCCCTAAGTAAGAAGACAAAACTAGTATCTGTACCAGCATATTTAAGAGCAGATAAATATTTTCTTTAAGTCCAAAATCATGCAATAACATTGTGTTTCAGAATTGCTGTATTAACTATTGTTTGGGATAATGAGTTGACACATACACAGCTCAGTGCAGTGTAATCACAGATGAGCAGCTTCGACAATATAACAAAGACTTTGAAACATCCATGGGAAAATAATAAAAGATTTGAAATGGGAATAGATTCAACAGGCTCTTTGCAGTTAACCTTTAAAAATGCCATTTGAAGCTATTGAAAAGAACCAATACAGTAGTTTAAGAAAAACGTGTCATTATGAAATGTTATTCATCCTGATTGAACTAGTTTTTCTATCTGGTATATACCTACACATTCCTATCTTGAACAAGGTGGAAAAGTATTACTTTTCTCAAAATGAAAAGTATGAGAAAAAGTTCATTGTTTATTTTAATGGAGAATAGAAGTGACAATGCAGCAATCACGTCTTCTATCACTATTTATTTGCATTTTATTTCAAATATTTTTCTGAGTGCTATGCTTACTTACTTGAAGTGCCAGAAAAAAAAAAAAAAAAATCGCATGATCAAGAATGCTAAGAGGCAACAACAGCAGATTGACCTGCTATCTTATCTGGTCTTTGATGAATTAGAATGGTCCATTGCACTGTTTTAAGAAATTATCTATTTAAAAAAAAAAAAAAAGTCTTGCAAAATAACAGAAAGTATTTTTTATCAAAGAATATAAATACAGTCCATATACCAAAGTGTGAGAATGACAGATATTTTCAACGGGAAGATTAATTTAAAACTCTAGAAGTTCTTAGTCATCTTTATCTTCAATGTCATTTGCCTCACAGCACTGGAGAGATCTAAGAGAAAACCAAAATATAAATAATGAGAACAGACATGTGCATACATATATAATCTATACACATATTTGTATGCATATATAAGCATTATATATGTACATTTATGGAGGTCAACTAAATTTTTATATATGTGTGTATATATATGTTTTTTTGAAACTTTAAAAAAATTATATTTCCTAAGTATTTTGCATTTAAAGAAAACATGTATTGCTCTTTTCCCTACTGGTATGATACCTTATTATCTATATGAAGAGCAAGAAACTTTGAGAGGGTAGTTATCTATGCCATAGCCTTGCTGTCACTGTTTGATTCTATTAAATCCTCCTGTACCCACAGGTACAGCCTTATCATTTGAAACACTAATGCTATATGAAAAGTGAGAAGAACAGAGAGGTTTCCTAGCAACTCCTGGGATCTTTCTAAAGCAAGTCAGTTAAAACCACAGAGTACGTGAAATGGGTGTAAATTAGAATATGAAGCACAGTCATAGGTCTTGAAATGCCCACTATAAAACACAGTAGCCTATAATAGGAGCGGACTTGCTCCAGAAGGAAATCATATCAGAGCCTTGACAGTTTAACAATCATTGAAATAATCCTGCTTAAAATCCACTGAAAATGTGTAAGTCCAAGAATCAGAACCAAAGTGACAGTACAAAATTAGAGTTCATAATGCCTAGTGCCCGTACTCTGAGTGTGGACTTTGAGAAGTGTTTTATCTTTGCCTGCTCCTACCCTCTACACACACTCACTCTCACGCGCATGCACATGCACACACACGACACATGTTTATTACCCTCCCCTGAATTACTGGGGGAATATAGGCATATTGATATTTGGTTAATTCATTTTCTGTTTTTACATATACACTCACTTCATGACAACAAAAAGTAGTTAAAATATATTTAAGGGAAACATTCCATTGCTGGAAAAACTTTTTCCCTCGAGCTCTTTAAAGTACAATAAACATAACTAGCATTTATATGGTGCACAGCATTTGAAATAGTACTTTTGCTTATGCTCTTACTCTATATTTTCCAAATTTCTCTGAAGTAGTGGTTATTTCATAACCCCATTTCAAGACAAAAGAACCATGTTTGAGAGAGATTAAATGGTTCATTAAAGGCCACTTAGCTAATAAGTGGTTGAACCGGAATTCCAGATGAGATGTTCTAACTAGAAAGACTTTCTGTTTGTCTTTACATCAGTTTCTCGCCAATTTTTATAGAAACACTTTAAATGAGGCTTTTAAAAAGACATGATCAATGAGTGGTTGACAAGTTGCAAGAGGAAGAGTTCCCATTAAATAAAGACTGCCTTAAATAACACTGAAAAAGTTTGCTCTTTCACTAAGAAAGGGTCTTAAAAAGTAATTATCAGTAAATATCATTTTGTACATTCACTAATCTATCCTCCCCTACTTTAGAAAAAATTAAAAAAAAAAATAAGGCGTCTTACTGAAAGCAGTATAGCCAAAATAGAGATAGTAGCAAAAAATTAGGTTAAGGATAGTGCTGCAAACAAACAGAGTGCTGGCTTAACTTTGATTTTTCTACCAACCCTCGCAAAAAAAAAAAAAAAAAAAAAAAGAAAAGAAAAGAAAAAGAAAAAATCCATTTCACAAATGTCTGGGTGCAATGCATAGAATATTCTCTTTGTAATACAGATAACAAATATATTGATCAAAAGAAACTGAAACTTATCTATATGAATTTGAAACACTAGTTTAGCTTCACTAATCATTTCTTGCTTGATAAAGAGCAGGTAATAATACAATTTCTATATGCTAAGACTTTTTTTGGAGGGTGAAAAGATAATAATGAAAATTATTTTATAAACAACCAAGCACTATTCAAACATACTTTGATCAAAGTGATGCTAGTGGAGATTTTTCCATTGGAAATAAATGGTTAATTTTCATTAATAGCTATCATATTTATCAAGTTTTTACCTTAGACTTCTTACATATTGACTCTTGTGAAAGTTATTTGCTTCCAAAAATGAGAATTAAGAATAGAATAATCATAGCAGAACCAAAATAAAGTAAGCATTTTAAATAGTTCACTCTTCCATTTTTATGAATGTTTTATACTCTGTGATCGAGGGTGTTAATGATGAGTCAAGGTGTGAGAGAGAACATTCAGGGAAGGCAAGAAATGGTAGAGCGTACTATTACAGTGAGTCATGCTATAACTTTGGTTTGTTTTGGATAACAAATGTTAGAGATGAATTTCTTTTTTCTTTCTTTCTTTTTCTTTCTTTCTTTCTTTCTTCTTTCTTTCTTTCTTTCTTCTTTCTTTCTTTCTTTCTTTCTTTCTTTCTTTCTTTCTTCTTTCTTTCTTCTTTTTTGTTATCTATCATTATCTATTCATGGATTTATTTATTCATTCATTTATTTCAAAATCAGCAATGACAAGATTTCTTTTCCTTTATTTTTTAAAATTTAAATTCAAGTTAGTTAACATATTATTATTAGTTTCAGTGATTCATCAGTTGCATATAACACCCAGTGTGCATTACCTCAAGTGCCCTCCTTAATACCCATAATCCAGTTATTATCCCTCCTCACTTCCCCTTCAGCAACCCTCAGTTTGTTTCCCAGAGAGAAGAGTGTCTCATGGCTTGTCTCTTTCTCTGTTTTTATCTTAATTTTTTTTTCCTTCCCTTATCCTGTGTTCATTTGTTTCTTAAATACCACATGAGTGAAATCATATGGAATAGATATAAATATCTATATATTATATTATAATATAAATATATATTTATATTATAAATATCGATATATATTATATCTATCTAGATATAAATATATATTTATAATAATATATGCTTATATATAATTATATATATAATAGATATATAATAGATATAAATATATAAAAATATAAATAATATATATAAATATATATCATATTTATTCTGAACTATGTCAAATAAGAAGTGAATCAGGATTTAGATAAGGAAAAACTTTATGTCAAAACTTGTCAATAGGAGGAAATGGACTGTCGAGTCAGGGGAGGAAAACTATTGCCATAGAGAGAAAGTACCAACCCATTACATCTGCAAATGTCTCAAGTTAGGCAGAAAGTTGCTTTTCTTTTATAGGGAAAGTAAACAAGAAAAATAAAATAAAACAAAACAAAGAAAAGCAGGGACGGGAGGAGTGAGATGAAAGAATGAATGGACAGAGGTGGTAGAGATAGGACAGTAGGTAAAAGTATTTTTTACCTTGATGCCAGCCAATTGTTGGAGAAGCTAAGAAAGGGTTGTTTATTGACTCCCGCTGAGGGGGGACCCAAAGTTCAGGGTCCTGAGAGAAGCAGGGTTGCTTGACCAAGGCTTGGTTATTAACAAGCATTCTGGTTCCTATTAAGAAGACTGGGCCAAAGGCTGAGTGAATTCTTTATGAGATAAAAAATGAGAATTTGGAAGGTCTGTGTAAAAAGCCTTATCATAGGGAATATCCCTGAGTCGTACCTAATTCATTTGAGGAAGGATTTTTTTTTTTTTTTTTTTGCAATAAGTGGCTTTCTGGAACATAACAGAATGAGACAATTTATTTATTGCTGTTCTACGGGATCACAAGAGTCAAATAAAGTTGAAGATTTCCAAGCACTTTCCCTAAGTTAGCTTAAAGCTTGGCATTTTTTACACTTACTTTTCATTTGTCTTCTAACATTAAATAAGTATTATGAATATTTCAGCTTCAGAGCATTCTCCTTTATTTTCATAGGAATTCAAACATAATTTTCTAGGTACTACATTCGTGACTTGTGGTTTGTAGTTTTTTGTACATTTTTTGTTTTGTTATTTTAATGGAAAGATAAACAGAAGAAGGCTTTGGAAATGCTGCAGTATAATTTAAGAACCTGATAATTTGCAGGTTCAATTCTGACTTTATGAGTGCTTCAGGTATATAGCCCTAAAAGTTCACTAAATGCTTTGCTGCACACTTACAATGTTTCAATCTGTAATAACTTAATAATTCATTCAGGTTTTGTTTGCTCCTGGATGGTAAAGTTACCTTCATTAACACTTGGTAATGCAAAGAAGCAGATATTTGCTGAAAGAAAAATACCTGCCTACAAGATAAATATATGTATATACATATGCATCTACATACACACACACACACACACACACACACACACGCGCTATTTAAACTTTGTGAAAATTAAATATGGTTTATTTTCTCCGATTTTTGTCCTTATGAATAAAGCCTGAGGCATCAATTTGGCACAGAGAATGGCAAATGCACTCTATAAAATACTATATGTATCAAAATACCACAAAGACGCTGGATTTTTTTAAAATTGTGATAATGATAATATTTTGGTATCACAACCCAGCTCCCTAGTAATTTCTATACCTTTAAAGCTACTTACTCGCATCTTTGACTTTAGCTGATTTTCTTCTATCTGATAAGGTAAAAAGTAATTCGCCCCACTTACATTATCTGCATTTGTCCACTATCTTCATTAGGCTGGAATATCTTCTCTTGCTTGTAGTTTTTTCTGTCACTCATGAGTCCAACAAGAAATAGAACCAGAATAAAACCAGATGTATCATAAGTAGTGCTTTATTTCTTTCTAGAGTGACGACCAAAGTCATACTATACCTTTTGAGGACTAGCTTTCCATACATAGTAAGATCAATCAACAGTAGATGCTATTGTTCATATGACCACAAACTTGTGACATATTATCTGAATCTTACACATGGCAAAACTGAGGCAGATGAAATATGTGAGATATCACTGAAGGTAAATGACAGAAGCAAGACCTGCATCTGTGCCTGTATATCTTCACAGACTAATGTCATAACCACTTTAAAACACTGATCGGATAGCTCTTGCAAACCCAGAAGGATTAGTGGCCAAAAGATGACTTTTAAAGATATTACACACTTGTTTATTTGAATTAATCTCATTGGTTGGTGACTTATGATGTCCCTGGTTCCCATAGTGTGAATTTGATTAGGCCAGATAAGTTGTTTTTCAAACTACAATTAAAAAAGTCTACTCAAAGTAAAAATGTTGTACCTATAAATAATGTTTTATCTTCATACATTTTTTCCATTGCGTTTTATTTATTTATTTATTTATTTTCCATTGATTTTTCAACTAGAGATTATATTACCTTACAACAAGTGAAAGGAAGAAAGGCAATCTTCGTAAAGGTTATATTTTTAGACAACAAAAGAGTAAAAATATTAAATATCCTACATATTCAAAACTCTAAAGGTGGCTCCCAGAAAATCCTGGAACTTCATTGTTTTCTAAACTCTTTTTCCAAGTTACATGGCCAGATTTTCTTTTATCTACTTTCTTTTTTTTTTTTTTTTTTTTTTTTTATCTACTTTCAAAACAACCTCTCATTCCAGTTAATGGTCTCTATAATCTCCTCCATGAAAACATCCACCAATCATGATTATTCCAACCATTGTATATTTCTGTAATGCTTCCAACAGATTAGCTCTGTACTCATTTGTAGATATTTTAACAAGTTAATAGTAATATCATTGTTCTTTGACCAGAGACATTGAAGAATGTTATAAATTGCGAAGATTATAATGGAGCAGTTGTTTAATAATAAGATATGAAGTTTATATTTGTCTTATTTTTTCTATTTGGGTTATATTTGACAATAAGATATTTAAAGCTAGTATAAAAGATACCATAATTATATTTCAATAAATTTGACGTTTTAGGTGAAATGGAAGATCTCCTGAAAAATGCAACTTACTAAAATTAAGCCAGAAAGAAATAGAACACAACATTAATTCTTAAAAACAAAAACAAAAAAAGAATCTAAATGAAATGAAAATAATGAAAACAGACAACTACTTCAGGGCAAGAATTATTCACTGGTAAATTTATAGAAATAATACTAATTTTTCACAAATGTCATCAGAGTATAGAAAAAGAGGAAGCACTTTTTATATTATGAGAGACTACAATAGCCTTAATACCAAATGTCAAGAAAATGAAAGTGTAAGCCAATCTTATTCATAAACATATTTTAAACATCTTTAACAAAATATTAGCAAACCAAATACAGCTATATATCAAAAGAATAATTAAGAAATGAAAAAATATGACAATTAAATTGAGTTTCTTCATGAATGTAAAGTTGATTTAACACTTCAATTAAATTATGGAATTCAGCATACTGATGTAATAAGGAATTTAAAAATGATCATTTAAAAACAAGCATGAATTGTGATAAAATTTCAAAGACAAAAACCTTATATGCATAGCTTATGTGTAGCTATAAATGAAACTGTAAGAAGTACAAACTTAATGACAAAAAGTTAACAAAATTTAATTATACTCTAGGGAGTACAATACAAAGGATTTAAGATATGTGTAAAAACTGTAAAAGAAGAAATAAAACTTGTTTTTTGCAGACATATAATCACATACAAAAACAATACAGAACAAATTTCAAATAAATTACTTATTCAGAAAGTTAATAGATACAAGCCAGTAATCAAAATGAACTTGTAATTTTGTTTAAACCACTTGATACCACTTGTCTCATTTTTTTTCTCATTTTTTTTAAAGATTTTATTATTCATGAAAGACACACACACATACATAGAGAGAGAGAGAGAGAGGCAGAGACACAGGCAGAGGGAGAAGCAAGCCACATGCAGGGAGCCTGACTTGGGACTCGATCCCAGGACTCCAGAATCATGCCCTAAGCCGAAGGCAGATACTCAATAGCTGAGCCACCCAGGCATCCCATAAACTTGTATTTTTATGTGTAACATAAACATTATAAAAATATAAACATATAAAGGTGATCAAACTAAGTCTAATGACTTTACATGATACAAGACTGAGAGAAATTAAAAGATTTAAAATTAAGTAATTTGAGAAATACAAGATTTTCATTAATTGAATAGTATTGTTAGGATGCCAAATCTATCCAAATTAATGCATAATTATAATTTAGAGTGGGTAAGCTTAAAATATATATTAATGGGTGCCTGAATAGCTCAGTCTATTAAGCATCTGCCTCCAACTCAGTTCAGGATCCGTGGGTCCTGGGATTCAGCCCCGCTCTGAGTGGGGCTTCCTGTTCAACAGGGAATCTTCTTCTCCCTGTCCCTCTACCCCTCCCCCACTTGTTCTCATTCTCTCAAATAGATAAATAAATAAAATATTTAAAACAAAAATGAATGAATGAATGAATAAATAAATAAATAATAAGTAAATAAAAATCTATTTTGTCACTCAAAGAAAGAACAAAAAAAAAAAAAATAGCCATGACACCCATGAGGAAAAGTATCAAGATTGAGGAAGTTGTTCTACTAGTTATCAAAACCTGTAACACTAGAATAATGAAGAGATCTTAGTTTGATGCAAAGAAAGACAAATAGAAGAGTAGAACAGGCTAAAAAGGCACTTGTCATTGATTATAAAGATCAAATGATACAGACATATTTTGCACAAAGCCTGTTCAAAGGAAGTTTTGTAACATCAGTTTTTATTGAATTCTGCATTTTTCTACTTTTTTTTTTAATTTCCCACATCAGCAGACCTCAATTCACCCTAACAATCTCATCTTAGCCAATTACATTGCCAATGACTATTTCTAAATAAGGTCACATTCTGAGGTACTCGGTGTTAGGACGTCAACATGTGAATTTGGGGGAGAAACAATTCAACCCATAACATAGCCCCTCCTAAAAATTGTTCCTTTTACACCCAGTTCATCATGCATGCTGGATTGAAATACGGGGATTAAAAAAATAAAAGCAAAGGTTATGGGATAGAATTTTGTTAGGCAATGACAAAATGAGTCATGATTTGAGATAGAAAAATGGAAGACAAGAAAGGCTACCCTCAGTGTGAGAATGAGGGCCAACATAAATTGGAAATAAGTTTTCAACTTTGACAGAAAATTAAAATGACAGAATTTATTTTATAGCTAAGATGATTATTTTTTCTATACAAGGATACAATAAAAGGGACTATTCATTTAATAAGCAGATTAGGAGGTGATTCCTTCCCCTCACTCTGAGATTTTAAGTAAGAGATAGTAGAATGAAGGTCACAGCCCCATAGACTGGAACAAGGTTGGTGGAAGTTTAATAGGCAAATCTCAGGGATATTACGTCATCAGAGCTGGTTCTGACAAGATTCCATTAGCATATTTCATTGACACTTCTATTCCAATCATCTAGGAGAGCATCTAACAAACTCGTAGATGTCCACCGACTAGATTGTAAAGGAATGGGCAGAAATCCAGATTTTATTTTCTCATCCTTAGTTCTACTTTCTTATTTCATATATTCTCAATTCTTTATTCTTCTTTTCTCTTATCTATTCTCTATTTCCTTCTCCTTACTTTTCTCCTCTATTTTTGTATTTTGATTCTGCTCTGTACTGTTCTCTTTCTTCATTTCCTTTTTTGAGAAGTTTCATTCTTTTTTTTTTTACTTTTATGAATTTCATAAATGTTTTAATACATATACCACATTTTTTTAGATTTTATATTTTTAAAGATTTTATTTATTTATTCATGAGAGACACAGAGAGAGGGAGAGAGAGCAAGCAGAGACACAGGAGGAGGGAGAAGCAGGCTCCATGCAGGGAGCCTGACTTGGGACTCGATCCCAGGACTCCAGGATCAGGCCCTGGGCCGAAGGCAGGGGCTAAACCGCTGAGCCACCCAGGGATCCCCCACATGCCGCATTTATAGGTGAACTTTCCTTTGGAGCATTACTTATTCCATGACATGTGAGTGAAGCCAGTTTAGCTTGGCAAGAGGCAGAGCACACACAGCAATTAAGAGAATGCCCTATTTTATACTATGACTTATAGAAGAAAGACAGCCTTTCAATAATGACTTTACTACATTGAATAGCAACTTACTCAAATATAGAGCAAAGATAATAGATATAGAGCAAAGATGTTGCTATCTTATAGAGTTGATCTGAAGATTGTGAGCTAAGTTTGTGTATCACTTCTGGGTACCATATCAAGCTTTCAAATGATGTTAATTAATTTATTAAGATCTACAAAGAATAGAGAGTGAGAAATTAACCAAATTCATAACTCTTAATTAACTTGGTGCTCGGAGGGCCTCCTTTGAATTAATTAAGAGAAGAGAGAGAAGGTAACCATGGATCACAGTGGTGTCATGACAGCAACGCCTATAGGCAAGTAATATTCAGTTCTGGCTATTATAAATATTTTCTTATCAATGGCTGGACATAAATTATCAAGTGTCTTTGATTGGCTTAAATTTCTTAGGCTTGCTACTATTTGATTTCATAGACATCTCCAAGTCAGTAACTTGACTTGATCAAATATTGGCATGCTCAATAGGCATTTTAAAAAATATGTTAAATCTTCCCTAAAATATTCTTGTGTAAGCACAACCTGTATAAACAAAGTTTATGAATATAAACATTTCAATTATTAGATTAAAATGCATGAAATAAATACCATCTATGAAATATTGTTAATAAAATACAGAATATTTGTTAATAAAACAAAACTATACTGATTTAAGGAAAATACTTTAGTATCGACCAACAGAAATTTCTGCAATGATGAAAATATCCTATATCCTCTCTGTCTAGTTTAGTACCATTAGTCACATGTGACTATTGAGCACTTGAAATATGACTAGTTGGACTGAGAAAATCTTTGATTTAATTAAATTTAATTAATTTACATTTACACTTAAATAGCCACATATGACTAGTAGCTTCCATATTGGACAGTGCATATTTATAACACCAACTTTGTAGGGAAAAGTGCCTTAAATATTTTAACAGTTAGTATTTTGTCAATAATGTTTGCTTCACAGTATAAAAACTCTTCGAGAATTATGATCATGTTTTATTGTGATCTGCTGTTACTTGAAATAAGTAGACAACCTTAGTAATATTCAGTTTGACAGTCTGTATAACTATGTAAGGTATATAAATACATGAATTTCTTTATTACCATCAGTCTAATTTTACTTTCTAAATAATAGTAATTGTAATATCTGACTTCCCATAGTGAAGCAGATCTTGAGAAATCTTGAAATTGTTGAAAATTTTGTTTTTTCTTTACAACCAAATACTACTTCTTAAGTTCCAACAATCTAATTTGACGCGATTCACACTTAAATTCCATGGGATCAAGGGAAATTGATAATAAGCCAAATTTCTTTCAATCCATTCTAGCTCAATTCATTACTGAAAGAAAAAGTGACTACAACATGATTATTAATATCTTTTTCCTTTCACAGGATAATTTACAAAATAGGTTTCAAGAGTAATTACTTATTTCACCACAAAAAGATATTTAGTAAGTAAACATGTATCTTTCATTATTTTTACCAGCCTGTTGCTCAATAAACCAATACCTATTCAGTATTTTTTCATGTTGCTACAAATAAAAACTTGCTGAATAAGTCGGAGGATATTTTGCAATTTATTTATTTAGAGGAAAGATAAAGAAAAGAAATATAGTATTTAAATTAGTAACCACAGGAATTCTTTTAAAAAGATGGAATTGGAAAAAGACTTCAGGTTTAGAGACAGTTGTAGCAAAGCATGGAATAAAATGATAAAATAAATATTTATAGACCCACACCAGATAAAATTTAGTCAGGGTTTTAAGTTTATAGTCTCAGACTGAAAAAATATATATATATATATTTGTATTTCCTTTCAAAATGTCTTTAAAATTAAAAAAAATAATGTTTATGTTGTATTATGATTTACAACATTGATATTAGTCTTAGTTGGGACTTTGCCATTGAAATATAACCACATAAAACTTTGTTACTATTTCCTTTTCAGTGTTTGGAAGATTGTATGTTTTTAGGAAGCAATTCCATCTCTCTGGCAGTATTGCTTCTACCACCCAATAGGTTATTAAGTATTTTACGGTTACCCCAAGAGAGAATTCTGGCTCACACACCAATTTGTTGTATGAGCCAATGGATTGGCTTTTGAAAGTGTTTTAACTGGTAAAGTCCTTTTAGAAGTTTGCTACAAGAAAGACATGTTATACTTTGCTGCTTCTGGTTATGTGTTAGTTGAATGAAAGTAGTAAAACAATAATCTTTAGCCAGATTCTTGTTTGAGAGAACAATGCAATCACAACCAAAATAGAAGAAAACCAACAAAACAACACAATTTTACTCTTCAGATGTATTATTTGTGTTTGCTGCCTGAGTATTACGTGTAAAGGTAACTCTGACAGAATTAGAAATGTCAGCAGATAATTATTCAACACCCATCGTTTACAGTAAAGAAAACCAACAAAACAACACAATTTTACTCTTCAGATGTATTATTTGTGTTTGCTGCCTGAGTATTACGTGTAAAGGTAACTCTGACAGAATTAGAAATGTCAGCAGATAATTAGTCAACACCCATCGTTTACAGATTACTGTGCTAGATGCTTAGGGAGAGAGAGAAATAAAGAAAATAACTGAGATCTGTATTTTTTATACTAAACCTCATAGAAACATTTGAGTAATGTAAACTGACCATGCCAATAATCGGGATTCTGAAGAATGGTTTATGTTATTGAAAACTTTGGTGGCTCCAAACTACATTAATTAACCTCAGATTAAAACAGCAAAATATCGATAATCATAAGATAATAATAAAAAAAATGTGTGAAAACCTTTCTGGATAAATTTGCACAGAAATCTCTCTCTTTCACCAGTCAGATGCCCACATGCTCAAACACACACATATGGAATTGACAGTGAAGTATATAGTTAGAACTCTAGGATCAACCAACTTTGAGAGAAGTAAGTAGATGGCTGGAATATTATCAATATTCCTTTGAACACTTATAACGTATTAAGCATTATATTATGAGCTTTATGTGTATTGTTTTATTTAACATAAGAATACTATATGATAACTTCTTCTAACATTTTTATTCTAACAGATAAGGAAATTGATGGAATATACTTCTGAGTTATTAGGGAAAGATATAGAATTCAGACTTAGGATTCTTCATGCTATACCCATAAGTTCCCAATGAGTAGTTCTCAGACCTACAGCATTGACAACAGCAGAAAACCTTTAGAGAAGCAAATTCGTTTCTACACCTTATTACAACATTGAGCTTATTTCACCTGTATATTTTCATGTCCCCACCATTTCTATTTGTCTGACCACCACTACTACTATGTCCTATCATAACATTCCATACATACTTTAAACAAAGCGAAGGGGGAATTCCATCTTTAAAAACTAAACAGGCAATTTGGACAACACATTCTTGACAGTGGAATCTGGACAGCAGTTATCAGACACTGTAGTGGAAGTTCTCACTCTGCAGTATAAAAAGGACAGCCGATATCAACTGTTACGGAAATGAGATAAAATGGAAAATTTTAGCAAACTGTTTAAACTATTTCTTAAAGAAACTTGCTCCATTGTCATAGATCTTGAATAGCCTCTTGGTCAGTCATCTGGAAGCAATTCTTCACGTAATTGATGAACTTGGCTTCTACCTTGGGAAGAAAAGGATCTTTTTCTATACCTGCTTGCATTTTTGCTTTAATGTCTCTACAGGACTAGGTCCTTCTTGTGTTTTGAGAATTTTTTCCTTTTTTTTTTTTTTTTTTGAGAGATTCTTGATTTTTTTGATGTTGGTGTTGATAGTTTTGAGTTTTTTCCACTCTGGTTTGATTTTTGTGTATTTTTGGCTCGAGTATCTCATGTAGATTTCTTTACTGAAGCCTTTTCTTCAGTTTCATCATCTTCCAAATCATCATCACCATCTTCATCGTCATCCTTGATCATCATTGTTGTTATCCATCATCATCTTCATCAGCAGCAAGTTTGACTTTTTTCTATGGAAACTTGTTACCATCTCCTAGATGCAGAACATTTTTCCAGATATACTAAGGACTTTCACATCCTCTTCTGCCATATCTTCTAACTCTACATCTTCCTCCACAGCCACTAAATGCTTTCCACCAACATGCCCAGTCTGTGAACCACCATTTGAATGTGAGACCACAGGCAGTGTTATTTCAAAGCCCCCAAGGGAAACTGTTGGCTGTATGGACATTTTCAAAGTTGTGAGTGTGATTTTAATTGGACTGCCTTCATAATTCATTTCCCCTGCTTCAACAATGTGCAATTCACCATTTTTACCAGTCCCTAAACTGACCATTCTTAAAGATAACTGGTGCTCATTTTCATCATTATCCAACTTAAAGTGATAATCTCTGTCAACCTTTAGTTCACAACTGAAAAGATAGTTCTGGGACCTCAGGGTGCTTATGTCCATGTCCATCCAATCTTCTACAGAATGGTGACACCCACTTAGGTGGGAGAAAAGGCAAATAGAAATAAAACACTACTGTTCCACAGAACAGATGCACAGGACAGCATCACATCAGGCCTAGAGAAGCAAAATTTTGAACCCCAACCAAAAAAATCTACTGAGTCAGAAATTCCTGGGTAAGACCCAGCGACCTATAATTTTAAAATTCCTCTGGTGATTCCAATGCATGTTGATGTGTGACTGTAATCACCAAAACTCATTATCTTAAACATAGCCCTACACTTAAAACAGATATTTGTGCTTGGTATCTGTGCTTGAAATAGTTGAAATTATTAGAGTACTCTCTTAGTCAGTTTGGGCTGCTGCAAAAACATTGATTTCTCATAGTTCTGGAGCTTGATATGTCCAAGATCAAGGTGCCAGCCAATTTGATGCTTTGGTGAAAGTCCTTGTCCTGTTGGCAGATTGCAGCCATCCTATTGTATGTTCACGTGACCTCTTTTTTTGTGCATGTGGAGACAGAGAAAGAGAGCTCTTGCGTCTCTTCTTACTCTTACAAGGGAACTAATCTCAACTTGAAGGCATCACCCTTATGACTTCATGTCAACTAAAATTACTCCCAAAAGCCCTCCCTAAATACCATCATGTTGGGGATTAGTGCTTCCACATGTGAATTTTGGAGAAACGCAAACATTTAGTCCATAACAAATTCCTAATACTATAATGGATTTCAACAATATGATAATTCCTAATTATGAGGCTGAAATACATCCTTACTGCAAAGCTTAAGTAGATCTTCCACTAATGGAACATTAAAAAAAGAAAAACCCTCTTGAAATTATTATGCAGATGCCACATTTAAATAGATTGTAAGAAAAAAATAATTAAAGGAATAAATCTGATTTTCACTCCAGCTGAATGAACAATGCTTTTTGTTATATCTAAAATTTCTTTACTTTTCTGGTAATGAATATAATATATTCTTCTTTAAAAACTGCATACAATTTTCTCATGGTACTATATATTTAGTGAAGATGAAAATCAAATGTTGTCATTGTCTTTAAAATGTAGTTGATTGTCGTATTGGAAAATTGTAGATAGAAATGTTTGAACTCTGAAAATCTTCAAAAGCAGAGAGTGATTTTCAATTGAAAAATTCAAAATTATAGGAAAATGAATGGAGATAAAACAAATCTTCAAAGGATTGTGTGCTTGATAGGTATATTAGTTTCTTAGGACTATCATAATTAATTACCATTGTTTGAGTGGTTTAAAGCAACAGAAATTTACTCTTTATAGTTCTGGAAGCCAGAAGTACAAAATGAGGTGTCAACAGCCACACTCCCTCCAAAGGATCTACGGGACAATTGTTCCTGTCCTCTCCAGTTTCTGGTGACTTTTGGAATTCTTTAACTCTACGAATCTCTGCCCCCACCATCCTGTGGCCTTCTTTACCTGTGTGTCTGGGTTCCTTTTCTCTTTTCATAATAGACACCAATCATTGGATTTAGATCCCATCCTAAATCCAGAATGATTTCATCTTGAAATCCTTTAAAAAGTACATCTTCAAAGATGCTATTTCCAAATAAAGTCACATTCTGAAACACCAGGTGGAAATGAATTACTGCAGAATAACCCAATACAGTGGGCAAAAAACTAAAAAGAAAATAGAGTTTAAAAGGTAAACTCCTTAATTACTTGCTTTTTTGTAGGAGATTATTCAAAACATTATAAAGTGGTATCGTTCATAGTACTTTGATTTATTTCAAGTAAATCATTGAAATTCCAGCCTTTATAAACAATATTCTTCTGAAAAATAAACATCATTTTGAACTTAAGCTATTTCAATCCTATGTTACTACAGCTCATTTATATAATCAGAAACATGGTTGGCCACAAAATACAGTTTAAATTTTATGGAATATTTTTGTTTTATTTAAGGTTATGGGTATTGTTAAGCAAATTTCAGGAGGAAAAAACCTGTTGTATTACTCTATATTCTCAAAATCCTCACAAGGATATTTTTTTTTTTTACAAGGATATTTTTAAATTTTGAATTCTTTTTTGTTGTCCACCCATAATAACATAAAGACTGTCTATTGTAAACCATTGTATGGGTAATGATATAACTTATAATTACTGGTTAAGGAATTCACTTTATATCCACAATGAAAATTTAAACAGCACATGTAGGTCTTACAATTTCAGATAGGTTTATTTATTTGGTAATAAGCCACAGATACTGTGAATAAGTTATGTATAACTCACACTGATAATAGGATTCATGTAATGTGTTTTGAGACACGCTCAACCATTATGCAAATTTCGGGGGATATAACTCTAAACAAAGGAAGGCACCAAAGAATTAACATGGCAATATAGAAGGCACAAAATTAAATGTCTCCAGAAGAAATGCAGGATTCCTTAAAATGTATAGAGCAGGTATAGAAAAAAGCAATAATGAAGACTGGAAAATTGGCAATTATATGCCCTACCTAATAACAGTGAAATGCAGAATATTTAAAAGAAATTTGGGACCATACAATACATCTGTCCACTGCCTTCATCCCGAGACACCAGAGTGCTTACAAATAAAAATAGGTTAGTAAAACCAGCAATCCCCATACAAAATGATCAATGTTGTATTAGGGACATGTATAGGAACAAATTCAGGAGTCAGGTAAGACTTTTCTGCAATAGTGGCATCTAAGGTGAAGGTTAAAGAGAGCATTTGGGTCTTGACAGAGTAATGGAGCAGAAGAACATTCCATTCAAAGAGTACAGTGTGTTAAATTACCTGAAGGCAAGTTCAGTTTACTGTATCACTGGGTTTTAGGAAGAATAATGCTAAAAGCTGAAGCTGGGAAGGGAAATAGGGTCCATATGAAAAGCCTAGTAAGCCATATAGAGTCTCACCCTGGGAACATTGGGGAGCCAATAATAGAGTTTACTGGGGATGTGACATGATCAGATTTGTACTTTAAAAATAATATTTTGGCTACAGTGTGGAAAATGGATTTGATTTGTGAGCACAACTGGAGGCAGAGACTCTAGTTGGAGGCTATTAGAGTAACTCAAGCCAGAGATGCTGGTGGCATGGACTGAAGTATATCAGTGGAAATGAAAAAGAAATAGACTGAAGTGAATCATATTTAGAAGACAGACCTGACACAATCTGGTGATGGATTATATGTGGGAGACAAGAAAAACGAGAAAGCAGAAGAAGTCTGATGATACATAGTTTCCTGGCTTGAATAGATGGGTAGATAACAGCGTCACTTTCCCTTAAGGAGTGAGAAGAGTTGAACATGCTAATCAAGATTACCATTTATCTCTTATTTTCCCCCATTCAGTTTCTTTCACAGCATAATTCCACAGCTCTAAATTCAGCCCGAGGACATAATACGAAAGTTGTGACTCTACATAATATGTTGCCAAAGTCAAAGTAGCACATTTCTTACATTTTATTTTCCTGAAATCAAGATATCTTCTAATTGGTGCCAAAATAAATTTGCCAGGCACTTGGCAGAGGAGCTGTGAGGAAAGTACCAGAGGGTGTGTTCTGGCAAAGTTACACCTGTGTGCATTTGCACTTGCTTTTCTCTAATGAGAGGAGTTAATAAGGATGCAGACATAAACTGAAAGTCATCTTGGAATCACCGAGAGTGTCCTCTATGAGAAGACCAAGTGGAAGAAGTTCCACCCAAGTTCCTGCATGAAGGCTACCACAGCAGGCCAAATCACTGAGTGTTGCCCCCTGCAGAGGATAAGTCTTTGGAGAAGAGGAAGCAAATTAAAGATTTCTTAATTTAAGATTCAAAACAGTCAAATAGCTTGACCTGTTTGGGGAGGGGGAAGATTATGGGAGGGCATTTTGTGGGTCTCTCATGTAGAAGTTGCTGGAAAAAAAAAAATCCTATTGCTAGCAGCCAGAAAGGAAAATATATGTGGATCTAAAAGCAGAATGTAATGACTACAATATCAAAGACTTATCAGACCTCAGCACCGAGAAAATGGCTGGGTTCTTTGAAGAACAATGTGGCCTGACTAGGATGAAACCAGTAAGACATCTTTAAGTCAGAGAAACCAGATTACCAATGTCTGGTACATATATAAGGTGGATTTAAGAAGCAATAGCAGAAGTCAGCTAGTCTGACCCTAGTATTTATTCAGTGTGTGAAAGTCAAATTGTGCCATCTGAAAGGCGCTGGAATCCTAGGTTACTGGAAAATTTACACAAAGATCCAAGCAAGCTATATAGGCTTCTTACTAATAGATTATTAAATATATCCAACCGTAATGAAAAATTGCTATTGTGTGTGCCCTCCAAATTTAAGTAGTGTATACATGTGCAATAAGTTATGGCATTCACACTGTCTGTATCAGAGTGAAGTGAGCAGTGCAAGGTGGTATATCTTCCACTGATTGTCATTGTAACACAATACATGGATCTGTAAGTTAAATGTTTGGCCCCAGATTGGTAACACAATAAAATGGATCTGTAATTTAAATGTTTGGCCCCAAATCTTGATGACAAAACATTAAAATCCTTTCTAAAAAAGATTACATTTTGATAATCTTAAAATGAAAAACTTAATTTAATTATAATTTATTTAAAGTCACAGACAACACATTATACACAAAGTAATTGCCACATATCTTGGAAGGTTTGGAATCCCCCCCACCCAGTAGAAGGTCTGTTGTTACTACTTCTTTAATTGTCAACTACTATAACCCTGACCATATATCTAAGGTCAAAATATCCGAATTTACACAAAACGTGCTTATCACTTAATGATCAACAGACAATGAAACCAGGAAAATATACTATGAGTTCAAACAAATATTAGTTAGGAGACCCTGGGTGGCTCAGTCGGCTCAACAACTGCCTTGGCTCAGGTCATGATCCCAAGGTCCCAGGGATGGAGGCCTGTGTTGGATTCCTGCTCAGCCCCTCTGCTTGCACACACACACACACACACACACACACATGCTCTCTCTAATAAATAAATAAAATATTTTTTAAAAAAGATTTTATCTATGAGAGACACACACACACACACACACAGAGAGAGAGAGAGAGAGAGGCAGAGACATAGGCAGAGAGAGAAGCAGGCTCCATGCAGGAAGCCTGATGTGGGACTCGATCCCGGAACTCCAGGATCACACCCTGCCTGGGCCAAAGGCAGGTGCTAAACCACTGAGCCACCCAGGGATCCCCAAAATAAATAAAATATTTTAAAAATATTAATTAAAGACAAAATAATATATGGGTAGTTACGTTGTGAATGATTGGTTGCTTAAAAGTATAAAATCACATGCACAGGTTATAAAATATAGTGTGGCCATGTCGATGTGTTTAGGGGATTGAGAAGACTAGAACCAGACTATAAAAGAAGCTCGATTGCCAATCTTTATCGTGATATGAATAAATACAAGATTTTCTGTAGTTCTAAAGGTTTTGTATGTACATATTCTATGCAAGGTTAACATTTCTCCTACTAAACTACTTTTAAAGTGATACTATGTCTACAAAAATAAATGCCATCCTAGAATTAAGAAATTCTGGTCACATCTGTGTTTCCTTTAAGAAATAACTACTGGAGATTTCTTTCAGGCCAAAATGGGTTTTATTTTTAATTATCTCAACAGAAACTGAATCTATAGTCAGGGTTCTCCAGAGAAACAAAATGAGGAAGAAATTATATACATCAAATCGATTATAAAGTATTACCTCACAATTATAGATGCAAAGAAATCCCACCATCAACTGCCTACAAACTGGAGGCTCAGGAAAGGCATGGTGTAATTCAAAGGACTAAATGCCATTGGTGTTGATTACAGTCTGGGTCCGAAGGCTTGACAACTAGGATAGTATAAGTTGGATCTGTAAGCGCAAGTCCCAGTTTGAGGGAAGAAGCCTGATGTTCCAGCTCAAACCTTCAGGCAGAGAGTGAATTCAATCTTTCCCTACCATTTTGTTCTATTCAGACCCTCAATGGATTGGATGATGCCAACATTGAGGAGAGCCATCTGCATATTCAACTGGCCAATTCAAATGCTTATCTTTTCCAGAAATATCCCTCCAGACACACTGAAATAATACTTAATCAAATATCTAGGCATCTTGTGCCCCACTCAAGCTGACACATAAAATTAACCATCACCCTGAGACTCCAAAGGAGTTTCTTATATTAAAAAGTCACAATACTTGTACCTCTTATGCAATCAAGTGTGCCTAGGGATGAAGAAAGACACAGAAAGTTCTGGATTTAACTACAGACTTTACAAGGTATGCAACAAAATAGAATTACAGTATCTCAAATCCTTATCTTGCTCAAATACTTTTCACTTTCTTTAAACAACTATATTGCTTTCAGGCTGCAAAAACCCCAATAAAGGATTGTATCCATATTAAGAGCTCAGAGAACCCACTTTTTCATTTCACCCAAGCTTCCAACTTAAATGGTATGTATCAAGGAAGTCTTTCTTGACTTCCCAATTACACACACACAGACATACACACACAGGCTCTCCCCACCCTCAGCCACACCCTTACATATTATCTTACTTTATTTAGCTTTATAAGAATCATTACTACTCAAGATCATTTTAAAATCTATGTATTAACTTATTTATATTTTGTCTATTTATTAAGATGTTGACAGAATGAGAGAATGACCATGATTTATTGGCAGTGTCCAATATGTGAAGAATAGAACCAGATATACATTAAGAACTCAATGTAAAATTTATTGCATATGTGATTCATCAGTTTGTCCCATCAAAAATGTCCTTGAAAGTAACTATGTATTATAGTCCTTGAAGGAAGAGTCATTGAAAAGAAATATGGCCCTAGAAAAATACTTTTTATTTGGACAAGCAAATATTGGGAAATATTTACCAATCTTGGAAAGAATTGGCAATGGCCATATGAATTTAACTAATGGCAATATTAAAGTCTGTTGTCTTGCTTATTTTTGAGAAAGCATGTTAATATTTAGCTTTTCTATTTCAGTTCTAGCTTTCCAGTTGCTTCTTCACCCCATCATTGCTCTCAATTATTTATGTCTTTATACCATTTCTTTTTTTTTTTTTTTGTAAAGATATATTTCTTTATTTTAGAGAGAGAGAGAGAGAGTGGGGATGAGGGGGGGAGGAACAAAGAGAGACAGAGAAAATCTTAAGCAGACTCCCTGCTAAGCACAGAGCCCAACACAGGGCTGAAGCCCAGGACCCTGCGATCATGACCTGAACAGAAACCAAGAGTTGGACACTTAACCAACAGAGCCACCCAGGTGCCCTGTAGTGTTTCTTAGCAGGAAACTAAATTTTTCCCTGATGTTTAAAAGTGTCACTGGCTAATTTAGATAAAGGGCTTATATAAGAAACTATTATTTTCATTTATGAGTATTTCCCTAGATTTAAGGACTTTTTCTTTAGCTTTGGCTTCTTAGAGAGATTCTCTCTCTTTCCTTACCTTTGAAAGTACAACATTCATATGTAAATCAATGATATGATTATGTACTTAGAGAAAAACAACTCTTATAAATACAGAATAAAATACGAGAATAATGGGAAGAGGGAGACAGGGCTAAAATAATCTCTGATTTTATAAATTAGCATTAGTCAGAAAAACTCCATTAAATGGTTTACTGAAGATGGAGATCTGAATATGGAGGAGGTACTGAATCACTTATTGTGTTATTGGATGTAACTGACAGAAAAAAAAGTTTGTAAATTTTGTCAATTTAGCAGAAGATTAAAAATATGTTTTTTTGACCTAGGCCACATGAATTCACGATAAATATAAAACTAAATATGGGTGATATCGTGTTAGGTGCGGTGGAGGATTTTTAAAAGAGCTAAGATATGTATCCTGCTTTCAAAAATCATAGATCCATGGATGAAATCAAGAGTGGTGTGTAAAAAGAGAAATACCCAAATGTCAGGGGGTGTTCAGAGACCAGAGATTACTTCTAACTGCAAAGATTAGGAGAGGTTTAGTCAAGCTAACTACATTTGTTCTTGTCCAGAAAAGATAAATATGACTCAGACATTTGGCTGTGGGATGTGTGTAATCTGGCTAGTGGGAACAATATGAATAAGATACATAATTTGGTGTATATATGTACACTGATGAAAATTCTACTTGCTGAAGTTTGAGGTTTGAGAAAGAGAATAGACAGGTGGTACTAGAAAGTCTGTATGCAATAGATCATATAAACCTTGAGTGGGAGTAGAATTTTATTTGATTGGTGATGGAAAGCCAGGGGACATTTTTCCATAAGGGCATGGCATGGGCATTGTTTTACTTTAGGGAAAAATGCTTAATATCACTGCAGTGGATATGGAACATGAGAACACCATAGACAAGATAGTAGAATCTTCTGAAGCAGAAACTTGACAATAAGCTTAGAACTAAAGTATAGATGTCAGAGATTCTTAATGAAGGATGAAGAAACTTGGCAAAGAAGAAAAAATGAAAGCAAATTATAAGTGATTTAGAGTTATGATAATGCCTAAAACTTTTCATAAAATCACTACATATATGCAGTTTATATCACTACTTATACCCATATTGTATATTATCCCTTATTTGGGATTTGTCTAATGTTGCTTTGTCTTTTTTTTTTTCATGATTAGAATGGGATTATGAATTTTTAGGAAAAAGACCAAAGAAGTAAAGTGTTATTTTTATCACATCATATCAAAGGCACTGCTATGGATTGAATGGTGTCCCCCCCAAAAAAAGATAAATTAAAATCCTAGCTCTCAGTACCTCAATGTGTGATCTTATTTGGAAATAGGGTTCTTGCAGAAGTAATTAGTTAAATTAAAATGGGGTTATGTATGCACATTATTTATCAACCAAAAGAGCTTCTAATGGCCAAACATGGAACGATACGAGCCACAAAATAATGTATTACTGTATTATAACCAAAAAATATTTTAAAATTCCCATGAGTTTATAGTGATATAACTAAATGATTGATTGCACGAGTGACTAAGATACATGAGGAGATTTGACAAATCTCCTATACAGAGGAATTCGAAATAATGTATGTATATGCTCCATCTACAAGAAGGTGGACCAGAACTCCCCATTCCTTGCATGTGGGTTATCCATAGTGACTTCTTTCAAAAAGTGCAGGATAGAAAAGGGGAAAAATGAGTAATTTAAGGTTGAGAAACCTGACAAACACTACCTGTGCCTGGTGATCAAGGTTAATAACAATAGCGATAAATAATATGAATAGTATGCACCCATATTAGTTTCCTAGGGATGTTGTAACGAAGTGCCATAGATTGAGTATTACATTATATAAATATAATAAATGTATTGTTTCACAGTTCTGAAGTCTAGAAATCTGAAATCAAGGCATCATCAGGGCCATGTTCTATTGAAGTTTCAAAGTCTCTAGGGGATTCCATGCTTTTCTTAGCTTCTGGTGTCCCTGGCAATCCTTGTCATTCCTTGGCTTATAGCTGCATAACTTTGATTTTTTATTTCATCAGCACATGGTGTTTGTTCCTCTGTGTCTGTTTTCACCTGGCTGTCTTCTTAGAAGGATACTAGGCATATTGGATTAGGAGCCCCTCCTACTCCAGAAGGACACATTTTAACCAATTACCTTTGCAACAAACCTCTTTGCAGGTAAGATCACAAATTTTGAGATACTGAGATTAAGGACTTTGTTTTTTTTTGGGGGGTGGGGGGAGGGAGATATAATTCAACCCATATCATGGCCCTTGATATAATGTGATGAAAATGGCACTTTAATTTTGTGGTTTTCCTTCTAAAAAACCATAATCCCATTTTAATCATTAAAAAGCAAAGCAAAGCAAAACAAAACAAAACAGAAAAGTCACAACTGAAGGATTTCTTTACAAAATACTTGACCAATATTCCTCAAAACTATAAAGGTCATGAAAAATACAAAAAGTCTGAGATACTGTCACAGTAACAAGGAGCCTAAGGAGACCTGTAATTCAGTGTAATATGATGTCTTACACATAATCCTGGAACACAAAAGAACATCAGATAAAACTAAGGAAATCTAAATAAAATATAGACTTAAGTTAATATATTAATATTAGCTTATTAATTGTAACAAATGTGTCATAATTAATATAATATGTTAATAATACTAGAAACTGTGGGACAGATGAGAATTTTTACACTATCTTTGGAATTTTCTCTGTAAACCTAAAGCTGTTCTAATATAAAACATTCATTTAAAATATATTCACTATTACAATTCAAAAATGCGGTAACAAATGTAAAATGCTTTGCGCAATGCATTACATATAACAGATGCTATATAGTAGCCATTATTTATGTAAGTTTCATTGGATTTGCAAATATTAACATAAAAATTGAATAATAATTAACAACAAATGAAATAAATCCACATTTGCGATGTCAGCCTCCTCTTCCCTGTTTTTAATATAGCATGCTAAATGTGTATCTCCTGCTGGGATCTAAAATGAGTGAATATGGCTTAGCAGTTTTATAATTTTTTGCTAGTCTTCAGATTGCTATTGTCAAAGTTAATAGTTTAAGTAAAAGCTCTGTCTTCATTATAACAAATGAAAGTGATTTACAATTATATAAATCCATTAAATTTAATAATGCTTTAAATTTCTGGATAAAGAGACCCAATTTCCATATGCTGACAAATGGTCTGGATCAAGAAACTCAAAGTAATTATAGATACTGACATTCCGTTGGGATATTCATGGATCTATATGATCCATGTTGCTCGATTCATGTAGTTTAATGGCGATTCTTGAGTTTTCATGAAGAATATTCTCCTTAATAGAGACTCCAAGCCTTTATTTTGGAAGTACAGAAGATGATCTTGTGGCTTTAGGACTCTGATAAAGAATTGAAGGTTCAGTGCAGATCACTCCTTGTTGTGGTCTACAGAATCTTATAACATCTGCCAATCTTTTTTCAGATAGCCCCCTTCTCCCTCACTGAGTCTGTTTCAAAATTACAAAGCTCATGTCTAATCCTCAAACACACCAAATCATCTCCTGCCTCAATTCAGGGCTTTTGCACTCTTTTTTTTTTTTTTTTTTTTTATTTTTTTATTGGTGTTCAATTTACTAACATACAGAATAACACCCAGTGCCCGTCACCCATTCACTCCCACCCCCCGCCCTCCTCCCCTTCTACCACCCCTAGTTCGTTTCCCAGAGTTAGCAGTCTTTACGTTCTGTCTCCCTTTCTGATATTTCCCACACATTTCTTCTACCTTCCCTTATTTTCCCTTTCACTCTCTTTGAAATAGTTTTCCTCCTGCTGGCTCTCTTCCCTCTGCCAGGGTTACCCTCAGTGAAGACTTCCTTTCCACTCCCTTTTAAAATTCTGGTGCCACTCTCACCCTAATCCCTAACCCCTTCCCCTTCCCATTCATTTTTCTCTGACATTGATCTTCATTTGGAGTCCTATAGTTTTCTAATTCTAGTTTACGGATTGTCTCCTTTCACTAGATTGAGAGCAGTAACTTTGGCCTGTTTTGTTTTCTCTTCTAACCTGGTGCACAAAACACTGCCTGGCAAATACAAGATATTTAGCAAATAATTGCAGAATAAAAGAATAACAACACAAAATTAATGAATTCATTATTTAATGAATTCATTATTTAATTCATTATTTAATTAATCCATAATAATATTCTTTAGTCTTATTTTCAAACATAATTCATTGTTTTGCCTAAATAGGAAATCATAATCAAGTTTTACACTGTATATATAAGCAGATTCAACATTCATATAAAATCATAGAAATTTCAAATATTCATGGAGTCATTATAAATGTTATAAGGGAACAATTATAGTCTTAAATATGATATGATCTACTAAATCTCAAGGATACAAAGACCCTATAAGGACAATACATTCCTCTTCATTTTTAAAAGCATCTTATTGGTAACTGAAATAAGATGGTTAAATATATCTCTGTAATCTATTATTTATTTATTCTAGGTTATAGTCCATTATTTTCAGTTGGGGATTTTACATACCCTTGAGTTATTAACATAATAGACTATAAGGATTTCTCTGGCAACATGTTGGTAGGAGATTACCCATTTATATAATAAAATAAAATACCATAATTTTCATTAACATGTCATGATTCCAGTAATGCACTAAAACCCTCATAAAAACATTAATTTTGATGTATGGCATAGATAAGGACCAGATAATAAACACGGAATGAAACAGTGTAAATGATTTAGATCTATGGATAGCCTCTAAATTAGCCATCAACTAAGAAAGAAAAAAAAGTATAAAGACATTAGTGTGATTAAATAAATGTGGATGTCTCCTCAGGAACTAAAACACATAAAAAGGCTGTAAGCATGTATGTTGCATGAAAAAGTCTTACCATTTACCTCTATAATTGTATATATTATTTATTGTCAATAATATTGGTCATTACACAGTATAGATTCAATTACATAAATAAAAATAAGAAATTTTTCAAAGCTGCTATTACCTGAGGTTTTTTTTTTTTTTTTTTTCCTTCTGGCACATTATTTGCTACATTCCAGTTCCTTAAATATATATTCATTCTTTTCACTCTACCTTTTGAACTAGTTAAAACCCAATCATTTGTGCAGTTTGCCTGCAGGCAAGGAAAAGAATACACAGACTTTCTCCCTGCATTTTATGCTTTGCTGATGGCATTTATCTCCATAACTAATATTTATTGTATTTTCATGTTTATAAAGATGGCATAAATTACTTAAGAAACTGTTTTTAATTAAAAAAAGAATTAATGTAAAACACAACTATAGATACTCCCCCAGATTTAGCTTTTATGAACATTTTGGATTTTCTTCAAAAAAATATTTTAATGACTGCATAACATTTAATTATGTTTAACTCATTCTTCACGGTTTTAAATGCTGCCTATATTTTTAACATTATACATAATATTAGAATTAAAATCCTTGGACTTTGCCTAATTTGAGTGCCTCACAAAACAGAGCCAGGAGGAAGGCCTGGGTGCTTGTACTTCCCAGGGTAAGTGAACTCAGGGAGCAGGGGAGGAGGGTGGGAGAGAAGGGAGCTAGGGAATGGAAAAGGCAAATAAAAAGGGAGTTATAGATTTAATTCCTGTGGACGGCTACACTCAATGTCTCCGTCAACTGTGCAAGACCTGTGTGAGATATATCCCCAGAATTGTCCCTCCAAGCACAAGTGGAAGATGTATTCGTTTTGCCCCCTGCCTCTCTCACTTCCTAGTTGCCCTGGATCCCAGCTGAGGCAGCTGAGCTGAGGTTTTAGGAAGAGGCCTGGGGCAACAGAGCAGAGGCCACAGTGAGCGTGTGAGCTGTCAGCCTGTCACACACATTCTCCAGGAGTTGCAGCAAAAATGAAAAGTGCATCCTTGGAGTGGCAGCAGGCAGGGACACCTTCTCCAGCTCCGGCCCAGGGGCAATAAATAAGTCAGGTGGCATTGGCGCTCCCCCCTCACCAGCTGGGCCATTGCAACTGTCCCCGCCACCTCATGGTGGCAGTGGCGACTACTGAGAGACCTGGGACCCTCTGGAGCATATTTAACAAATATGCCAGGTTCCAAGCTTTCCCCCTTCTACTCAGACCTTCCTCTTAGCATGAGGACATGGCATTATTTCTCCCATCTTAGGGGGAACAAAAAATCCCTCTTGACCCTTTTTACAACTATCACTGTTTCTCTCTTTCCTTTGCAGCTAAACTGAGAGGTTTTTCATTCCCCACTCACTGGCTCAAATCCCTCTCCCATTTTCTTTTGAAAGTATTTCAGCCTGGCTTTTGCTACTAATCCATTGAAACCTCCATTGTCAAGTTCACCAATTACCTTCCTGCCGCTAAATCCAATCTCAGAACTCATCTTATTTGACCTATTAGTAGTGTTTGACACAACTTTGTGTCTTCTTTTCCCTTGAAAAATGTCTTCACTTGACTTAAAGGATTATTTCCTGTGCTCCATCTCAGGCTGGTAAGGTGCTTTCTCCCCAACTCTCCCAATGTTAACATTGGTGTGACTAAAGCCCCAAGTCTTTGGGGCCCATGTATCTTTCCCATGGATAGTCTCTTTCTTGATCCTCCCTTACAGTTCCTGGATGTAAATACCATCAGCATGCTAATAATCCCTAAATTTATATTTTTATCAAAACCTCTATGCTGGCATCAAAAATCATGTATTCAGCTATCTAGTAGGCATATGGGATTTATCAAAAACCTAACTCCTAACTCTTATAACAAACAAACAAGTAAACAAAATATCTCCTCCTCCCAATGACTTCCACAGTTTAGTTAAACGTTTTCTCTAGTCTTCCAATTTTTAGGTCACATTTTCTCCATGTGTCTTCTTTTGTCTGTACCCATAAGGCCTTCTATGTCCATCCCAAGACATGTCATTTCTAGGCCACCTTGGTCCAAGTCACTTATCACTAAGATTGTTACAAATCTCAGAAGTTGTTTTCCTTCTACTTTGTTTAATTCCCCTTTAACCTATTCCACACAAAGCAATCACAGTGATCCTGAAAAAAAAAAAAAAAAAAAAAAAAAAAAAAAAAAAAACATTAATCGGAGTATGTTCTCCCGCTCAATGCCCTCCTGTGGCACCCTATATGTCTCTAAATGAAAGCTGATTATCTTACAGTGGTGACGCTTCTATGGGTATACACAATCTAACATCTTTTCTATCCTTTCTATCCAGGCACACACAAACTATTACCCTCCTCATTTTCTTCACAGAAATCTCTAGCTCTTCCTCAAATAAGAGCTCACAGGGATCCCTGGGTGGCGCAGCGGTTTGGCGCCTGCCTTTGGCCCAGGGCGTGATCCCGGATACCCGGGATCGAATCCCACGTCGGGTTCCCGGTGCATGGAGCCTGCTTCTCCCTCTGCCTGTGTCTCTGCCTCCTCTCTCTCTCTCTGTGACTATCATAAATAAATAAAAATTTGAAAAAAAAAAAAAAAAAGAGCTCACAGGGTATATTCAGATCTTAAATGGATTTGCATTTTTGCATTTTTTTTGCATTTTTTCCCTCTCTGCCTAAAATGCCTTTTCACGGTTTGCCTACCTGAGTCACTTTCTCAATATCTTTCATTACTTTGACTTCCCTATTTAAATTTCCACCACCATTTCTTTGCTGCCATTCCGCCCTCCTTCCCTTTATTATTACTTTTCCCTAATACCTATTACCATTTAACATACCATATGGTAGACCTATTCTCTTTTATGGTTTCTCTTTTTACATCATTGTAATTTTCTTCAAAAAAGAAATTGTTGACCATTTTGATATTGGTTATATTTCAGTGATAATGATAATATACGGATTATGTTAAGTAAGCATTTAATAAATAGAGTAAATGTCGAATCAACATATAACTTGTCACCTTATTCTACATAGATTCAAAGTTTGGAGATAACCCATAGTAATATTTAATGAATATTTTTGCAGTAAAGAATAAATAAAATTTATATTTTAACACATTTTTATTGGTAGATTACTATTAGTCAGACTCTCACTTTTTAAATAGAAGTAAGTCATGGTTGATTTCTTTTCAAATTGAGACATCACTAGGAGCCTGAGTTCTTGCACTTTCTGTAAATATCTCTCTACATGTCTTCTATGTCTCAGCACTTTCTGTGGAGATATGGTGCCAACATTGATGTAGAGAGCAAAATTATGCTTTCTGAGAAGAAAAACACCCTTCTACAACACATCTGCCATGTTACTGCATGTTGTGAAAAGAATCCACAGAGCCAAAATGAAGTAATACAAATAATAAGATATGATGCACAGTTTTTTTTTCCCTCAATCTTTGCCTCCAAGGTAAATATGGAAATGAAGAAAAATCTGACTTCATGCTCTTTAAAATTTCTCTATAAAATCATTATTGGATGCCAACAGTATTCTTGTCCATGTTTTGGTAGTTTCCTTTCTCATTCTTTATTGAACGACTACCATGTGTTAGATACTTATGACAAAATTCGCTATTTTGTTAAGGCCCTTTCTAAAATTACCACTCAATTTTCTTGTAAGAGGCAAATGAGATAACTGACAATTTACTCATCCAGTGAGGAGGTGAAAACATAATAATAGACAAAAGGATATCTAAATATCCTTTTAAATCATTTTCTTAGCATAATTCTACTTCATTGTTTATTATTTTTTCAACTTTAATAAAATGTGCCAAGAATCATTAATTAAATATTCCAGGTGTTTTGAATTTTCAAATATTTTCTTTAGTGTTTTAGAGCAAGACAATTTGAACATGTTGAATATCCAAAAACAAATGTCAAGCACAATTTCATCAAATACTAAGTTGTCTCTACAATAATATAAAAGCTATTCTCTCCAATAAGATTGTTTGTTTGAAGTGTGGACTTCAAGGATTTTTTTTTTTATTGAATATTTAATTGCCTGAGCTAAATTTGTCATTACATTTAGCAAGTTGGCTGCTTAAATCTGTCTTAGAAGAACTTAGAAACTAATCAATAACAGTAAAAATAAAAACATTCTAATGATTTAGCATTTCTTCTGAGTAAAACTAATAGAAATCAGATTATATGAACTGTGATTTTCATTAAGCTGAAAAATCCATTTATTTTTTAAAGGAAGAGCTAATGCTTTCCATACGAATCATCAAACTTTAGATAGTATTATAATGCAAAAATATAACCCAAAGCATATTGAGTTTTGAATTACAATTTGAAGAAAATTATTTCTAGATGTTTAGAAACTAATATGTTAAAATAATGAATTCCAGAATATTATCATTTACCAATCATATACTTAAATGAAAAATTCTTTTGTCTAATGTCATACATCTAGTTTGCATAAATGAATTATGCATCAACTATGAAAATACTGAATTTTGTAAAAGTAAAGCTAATAATGTCCTTTTCAAAACACATGTCCTCTCTATAATTATTAATTTATTAAAGTTAATAATGCTAAATTTTATCATATTCTGTTTAAATTAAATTTCATTTCTATTCTACTTCAAAATACAAGACTACTAAAAGATTGCCAAATATTTTAATGTGTTTAATTTATTTTGCTAATTAGGAAAATAATACTCCAATATTTCAAATGCTGACCTTCCAACTCTCAGTTAAATGATATACTAAAAGCAAGTTCTTTATTTAAAATGAGATTTATAATCCTCTAAATGCATTGCTTACAAGGTTTTCAACCTGAATTAGTTCAATTAAAAAAAAAGGCTTAAGTTTAAAGCGTATACACATATACAGATTAAAAAGGAATTGCAATAAATAAAGCAATCAACGATTTTCTTCCTTCAAATCCAAGCAGTTTAAAAATAATCTCTTTCTAGCATCCTGCTGTTACTCATCTGATTCATCGGATATGCTAGTTAAGATAGTTACTACTTAGGTAATGTTCAAGGAATCCTCATATGTGTCCTTCTAATTTTTCCTTTCATCTTATATCTGAGATAAGCAGAACAAGACTTGCTTTATTATCACTGTTTATGAGAGCAAAAGCTAGATGTGGAGATATCATTTGCCAAATCCAATATTAGAACCCATAGGTGCTTAGCACTAGTAACTAATTCCTGTGTTGTCTCTGGAATTTGAGTACATAAAATATAAAAATAAATAGGTCATCATATACCATAAACTCGATCACAGTTTACATAATTTCTCATTTTAGACACTTTTTTACTGCTTACAAAAGTTTACCATACTATGCTCCTTTTTGAAACTGTTCACTATGATAGTAAATATCTGCTATGTTTCCAGGGCAGTCTAATTTAGGAAAATACAGAAATCAAATTAATAGTCTTTATCTTCTCATGTCTCAGCACATATTCAAATATCATTTCCTTAGCTTTTGAATATTCTTATAGTACATTTGGTGTGGTAAGGTTTATGCATATAATGTAAGACGAGGTCTTCTTTTTTGACTCCAAGGAAAATTTAAGCTGGTGTTCAGCAGACCCGCCCAATTATTAATACTGCCCAATGACATTCCCTTTCTGACTATAAACTTAAGAGTCAAGAACTCATACTTGATTTATATGTAATGAAGGGACTGGGTTGATAAGCATCCTAGTTATTGAAGAGTGTTCAGAGAGAGTGATTTGAATTGAGCAGGAGTGGATAATTGAACCCACTTCATGGCAAAAAGAAGACATGTCGATAAGGTTTCATAAGTTCACTTCCTTGCTGATGATTTAGATGCTTGTGCAATGTACCTAGGCAACCATTTTGTGCTGATTTTCCTCTTTTTTTTTTTTTTTTGTTTTCCTCATACCACCCCCTCCTGGTCAGGCTTCCCTATCATGTGTCCCATATATTGTCATCCTAAATTCCAATGATTCAGTTTCACACCCAATCTGGCAAATTTCTGCCTCTATTCTTTTCTTTCCAGTGTTTTGTATAATATAAATGCTATTTATTGCTTCCTTCATTATTTACTGCTTAAGTCTCAAAATCCTTCTATTTTCCCAGAAACCTTCTTGGGAAAGATGTTTTGGTTTCCATTTGCCTCCTCCTCCTCCCACATTGAACCTAGCTACTGAGTTGCATTTTTTTAGTCAACTTACTCTCCTGAGGTATCTGAGTTGATAAAGGGCAATTTCCTCTTCCCGCCTAGATTTTGTCACTGGGTCTGACAAACTGGTATAAGACAGATTAACAAAAGAAAAACATACCGATTTTATTTGATAATTTTACATTCACACAGAAATCTTCAGAAGGAAAATGAAGACTCAAAAGGGCAGTCAGGACTGAGAGTTTATATACTTTTTTTTTTCTTTAACAAAGAATTGATCCATTTTTAGAAAAGTGACAAGACAAATGGGTTTGGGCTAGGGCAGTAAATGTGGGAAAGGGACTAGGAAATATATGGGGGAAACCAATGAAAGATAAGGATTGTTTTAGTAAGGTTGTTTGTACAGATCCATCAACTCAGTATCCAGTGATAAGAATGTTCTCTTCCTGGTACAGGAAGGACATCTTTCTCATGGGAAATTTTATTATGTGTTTAGGTAGAAACCAGAGGTCAGAGAATGCTTCCTGCAACTGCTGTTTCTCAAGTAACATTAGCTCAACATAATCAATATGCAAAGTGTCATTTGGAGATTGGCATGATCCCCTGAAGAGGATCAATGATTACATTTAAATGTGCCTCAATGGAAAGCAAATTGAGGTAGATAGAAAGACTGATAACTGGATTATTTCTTACACCCCTTCCTATCCATTTTACAAGACTTCCTGCCTTTCTTTATCTCATAACTAGATATAGTGTCTGGTGCAAACTTAAGTGAACTTGCAAACTGGAAAAAAACTTTGAAACTCCGGTTTCCTTTTAGAAAAGTTTTCCTTGAATTAAAGAGAATGCACTTGCTCAATTAAATGTGTTCTATAATGCAATAGAAATAGTATCGACCGTTAATTCTAACAACTGAGCCTCTGCCACTTATAATTCATTAAATTAATAATTTTAATACATTAAAACAGTAATATATGTATATCTTAATATATGCATATATTAATGAGATAGTATTAAATATATTTTAAAGATTATGAAAGTGGTCAATTTATTTTTCTCAGAGTAATGGTCCAACGAGCATTATAGTTAAAATTTGAACGCAGGCATTTCTTACTTCAAATCCTTTTTTTATATCATTAAAGTATGCTTTTTTTTCTCTCTTATTAGTCTGAAACCTTCTCATAACAACCTTATCAGTACTCTAGGCAACGTATATATTTAGAAGAGAAGCTGTTCCAACAGACTGAAGGTAGATAGATGTCAATCCTTTCTTGACTATTCAGTGAGAAATCCTCCCTCATTTTAAAACAAATTTGCCACCCATACATCAGGATTACCTTCTTAATTTTAAGAATATGTCTTAATAGAATTTTGAACATGTTGAATTTAAATAGGATGTCTGTACATTTGCCAAATTCTTATCCAAAAATTATTTTTCTGTAGAAGGTTTAGCATACAAAAGTTATAGGCCAGTTCAGAGTCTCTCCTTATTTTTAAAATTAACTATTCTCCATATGGAGATATCTAAAAACATACATTTACATGAGGTCTTGAGATAATCCAAATGGTAGAGTCTGAGAGCTGGCAGTGAGGTGAATGGATTTTTTTAAGAGTTCTAAAGGAATAATTCTTCTCATGACTAATTTTAATTTTAAATCAGACAAGCTTGAATGACTATCAAAGCACATTGAAGGAAAGTCCAACATGGGCGTATTTTCTAAGATAGTAGAAGGTCATTTCAAAGATCTTGCTTCTAGGATAGTTATAAACAATTTGGTTTTCATCCATAAAGAGGTTTCTTTTAAACAGAGTATTAATTTAGCAGATTTTATGAAAAAAAAGTAGTGGCAAATACTCATATTATAATTGTGCTATGGTCTATATGAGATGAAACTTCAATTCTATTTTGCATTATCTTGTTCTAACTTTACTAGTCAAATACAAATAACATTTGTACTACTATTACCACTATTAACAATAAGATCCAATTCATGTAATCCGAGTGTACATGGTATCAGAAATACAGTTAACCAAGATATGTTATAAAATTAAACTTTAGTCTTTTATGAAGGTTCCTTTTTGAATATCACAAATTTCTTAAGCTTCTAAATTTTTCCATAACTTTTGAAAATATATTCAAATGTTAACATTGTATAAAACATACTTTCCACCTAATGTTCCTAAATTTCTGCTTTTTTATGACATTTACCATGTCAGAGGAATGTGATATCAACCTACATTTTATAATCACTTAGATATGTAAATTTTCAATCCATTTCCTTGATAAAGTAAAATATGTGAACTCCAAGTGAGGAAAATGTTTATATAGGAAACCAGTAACTTAAATTCTCTGCAACTCATCAAGGTAATATATGGATCAAGGTGTTAAAGCAACTAACAATCTACGGTTTTCTAGGAAAGGGAAAGCCACTTTGAGGAAGAAAAGTATTTGCTTAAAAAAAAAGAAAAGTATTTGCTTAGAGACTTCTTTAATAAATATAGATTTAATACATCTCAAAAATATTTGAAATCGGGAAATAATACGATAATATGGATGGTACATCCTTTCAATGTCACGTGAGGTGAAGTCCATCCAACGATCGTTTGGGAAAATGTACTTATCTAAATTCACTGTTTCTTACTGCTTAAAGTTCCCAGACTTATTAAAATTACATGATAATTTGTAGGTTTTTGTTCAGTAGTGGTACCGAATGATTCTCAGTAAAACAGATGACTCCAGGGATCCCTGGGTGGCGCAGCGGTTTAGCGCCTGCCTTTGGCCCAGGGCGCAATCCTGGAGACCCGGGATCGAGTCCCACGTCGGGCTCCCTGCATGGAGCCTGCTTCTCCCTCTGCCTGTGTCTCTGCCTCTCTCTCTCTCTCTGTGTGACTATCATAAATAAATAAAAATTAAAAAAAAAAACAAAACAGATGACTCCAAAGCGTTGTGCCCCTATTAGATATTAACCATGTGTAGCTAATCCAGAAACCCCAATTCGTAAAATACTCTGTTAACCGGTCATAAAATCTCATTGCTTCCCTCATTATATTCCCCCCAAATTATGAAATTACCTTTTTATATTATACTTCAATAAAAGACATACATATATAAACGAATGGATACAAAATAAATTGTAACATGAGATAAAATGGTACCCAAGATGTAGGAATACATGGAATGATGCCTATAAGTTAATATGTGTAAAGTCTTTCAAAAAATGCTTTTAAAATGAAAAAGACTTTTGGAAGAATAACATATTTAATAAAGATGGTTAAAGAATGGATGAACCTGCTGCTTGTGGCTAAAGATGGAAGGTAGTTTAGCAAAAACAAAACAAAACAAAATGAAAACACAACCAAACAAACAAAAACAAAACCAACTCCTTATATTACTTCCTTACTTCTTTTTTTTAAATTCATTTTTAAGTAATCTCTACACTCTCCACGGGGCTTTAACTTGCAACCCCTAGATCAAGAGTCACATGCTCTACTAATGAGCCAAATAGGTGTCCCGTATCCCTTACTTCTGACTCTAAAAAGAATATTTTCTCAACTATATCAGAGCCATTACTCCCTCAAAAAATAAGTGATGGACTTTGCTTTTAGAGCAATTTTATGTTTATAGAGACAGTGAGTAGAAAGTACTGACAGCTCCCATATCTCTTACACACACACACACACACACACACACATTTTTTCTTATTCTTAGATTCTCACATTAATGTGATTTGTTTGCTACAATTGATGAACCAATATTGATATAATACTGTTATTACTGAGGTATAATTAACATATAGTGTTATATTAGTTTCAAATATACAATATAGTGATTTAGCAGTCTATACTTTACTCAGTGCTCCCTGTTACAAGCATAGTCACCAGGTTACCAAACAATGTTAGTAGCATCTTATTGCCTATAGCTATATTCCCTATGCTCTACTTTTCATCTCTGTGACTTATTTATTTTGTAACTGGAAATTCGTACTTCTTAATCCCCTTTATCTATTTCACTCATCTCACTACCCAACTGCCGTCTGCTAACCACCAGTTTGTTCTCTGTATTTGAGTCTGTTTTTGTCTCTTTGTTTCTTTGTTTTGTGTCTTAAATTCTACACATGAGTTAAATTGTAGGATTTTTGTCTTTCTCTGTGTGACTTATTTCACTTACTCTCAAACCTTGTAAGTCCATCCATGTTATTGCTAATGGCAAGAGTTTGTTCTTTTTTATCGCTGAGTAATATCTCTTTTTATATGCATACATGCATACATATCACAGTTTCTTTATACATTTATCTATGGGTGGACACTTGGATTTCTTCATATATCTTGACTATTGTAAACAATATTGCAATAAACACAGAAGTGCACATTTTTTTTCAAATTAATGTTTTCATTTTCTTTGGATAAATATTCAGTAATGGAATTTTTGGATTATATGGTAATTCTATTTTTATTTGTTTTGAGAAAACTCCATACTGTTTTCCATAATGGCTATACCAATTGGCCTTCCTATCAACAATAAACAAGTGTTCCTTTTTCTCCACATCCTTGCCAACATTCGTTATTTCCTGACTTTTTGATTCTAGCCATTTGCTAGATGTAAGGTTATATCACATTATGATTTTAATTTGTATTTTCCTGATGATTAAGGAGTTGAGCAACTTTTCATGAGTTTATTGGCTATCCATATACCCTGTTTGGGAAAAAAAGTGTCTATTCAGGTTTTCTATCCATTTTTAATTAGATGATGATGATGATGATGATGATGATGATGATGATGATTGGTGTTGAGTTGTGTAAGTTCTTTTTGGATATAAACTCCTTAACAACTAAGGTATTACCTTTAATGTATACAGTTCAATGATACCTGTAAAAGTACTTTGCTTCTTTTTTTGGTTTGCTTACTTGTGTAAAGTTTGATCACCTTTGTGATAGATAGTGCTTAAAAGAAAAACTTCACAATCACTCTTGCTGAGTTAGTTTTTTTTTTTATTATTGTCATACATATATCAGGATATTTCCATGGTATAGGCTTGATTGCAGGTATAGTAAATGGGTTCTTGTTTTTTCTCCTAACAACACTGTATCAGCTTTTAAAAAATTCAACTACAAAGTCATCAATTTTTTTTTTTAAATCTTAAAACATCTAGAACTATTGTCCTTAGAGCATTTTTTTTCTTGGATATGTCATGCGGTAGAATTTACATATAGAATGAACAGTTATATAAATCACAAACTCTAAAATTAGTTCTAATTATTCACTGTCATATTGTCCACGTTGTGTATGCACCATTGTGTGTGTGAATAGTATGTGTGTGTGTATATGTATGTGTGTGTGTATATATATATATATATACTTTTCATAGGCTACTCCATAAATATGTATAATTTAACAATCGACTTTAAGTAAATATAAACCCTGAGCTTTATTCAAAATGAGTATGTTAGACCTGCAATGCACGTAAGAGTCTGACAATCTACTGAATTTTAGTTTTTTGAATACAACCCATTCAAATGAAAGTACTCAGAGTTCTTTGAATGTTTCATATCCCAGCCTCCTTTCTCTTTATTCTCTAAAATATATAGACACACACACACACACACACACGCATACACACGCTCTATTTATTTTAATTAATTAATTTCATTAAATTGCTATGCTTTGCAGACACAAATTCTGTCTAAACTCGCAAAAGATGTGGGGCACCTGAGTGACACAGTCTGTTAAGCATCCAACTCTTGGTTTTGGCTCAGATCACAATCTTGTGGGTCAGGAGATCAGATGTGTTTTTTTTTTTTTTTTTCCAATTATCTTTAGCTCAGAATAATCAATATCTTAAAGTGACATATTCTGATATCCTTCATTATTGTTTTTCTCATTTTATTGGTAAGAAATTTGAGATATTTATTTAAAGAGATGGGACAATATCACAAATTTAGTAAAACTGAGTTTAAGTCAAAGTTTTAATGATTTTAGGCATTTTGACAGTAAGATATATATGGTTAATATGTAAGCTATTTGTGACATTACAAATATATGTTCCTTGATCTATCTCATTCAATAGTTCAGGGAGGCTAAAAATGCTTCTTTTTAGAAGAATATCTAAGGAATTACATTGATTTTCTGTATTATTCACATATTTTTGGTTTCATAAATGAATAACAGGCATTCCATCAATTGAGAGAAAAACCACTTATATAAAACTGCTCAAAATATTTCTAGAATAAAATTAATATAATGAGTATTTATTTATTCTAGGAATATATACAGGCAGATACATTTATATCTTTAGAGTCTTGATTTCCTTTTCTATTGTTATTAACTTTCTATTTCTGATATTTATTTTATATATATAAAATATACCTTTAATGATACACAGAAAGTCTTAGGACTTGATTTTCCCTATATCCCTTGTTAGCAAGGTGAGACTATTTTTACAATAAGTGCTAGGCAAATCCCTACAATATAGCATAAATTTTATGTTAGCTAGTGCAAAAAATAATTATTTTTCAACACTTTAAACAACTTTGAAAACTAATTTTATTATTGTTCATTTTGGAACACTTGTAAATAATATTTTTCAGACCATATTATGTGCTGAATGTTGTGATAAGTACATAATGGGTTTTATCTGATTCATTTAAATTTGTTTTAAGTATCATAATTCTATGATAACCAGTTTGCACTTATTAATCATATTGATTAATCAAGCTATCCAAATTATTGGATTGACCTATAACCCATTCCCTCTATATCTGTGAAATAAAAATCTCCTTAATACCCTAATGAACAATCTCAGACTTTCTTAATAATTATTGGCTTAAAAAACAGCAAAGTCACACTTTTATAAGGATATACCTGTAAATCACCCTGAAATTTATAGATTTATGGGGCAGGGCTGACTGAAAACTGAAATCACCTAAGCACCTTTCCTGAAGACTTAAAGGAGAGATAATGGAGAAGTTAAATCAATAGCTCTCCTAGTTGATCAGTGTGCTTATATACATTATGCTTAACAGAACTAAAGGCACTATAATATGTAGAAGAGAAGAGACAATTTTTGACGGCAGCTTTTGATGTGTTTCTGGCTCCCTAAAGAAAAAAAAATGTTTCTCTGTTCCGGAGCTCATGGTATCACTTGAGTTGATAAAGCTTGGTGCTCAGTAAGATCACGTGGGTCTGCTGTGACAGTTCTGTGTTATACATTTGTAGTAACACAATAGAATATTACTTTTTCTTTCTTCCTGTTTTTTTTTTCTACTTATAATTCTCCTAAATACAAAGTAATATAACCAACTAGATGCTTATACATGGATCAAAAGATGTGAACATGTCTCAGCAAAATCTTTTCAAACATCATCTATTTTATATACATTCATTTATTTGTATTCTTTACAAGAAGTACATGGTTACACACAGATGGGTTTATTTGATTTAATATTTATCATTGAAATCAAATTTATCCATTTTTACAGGGACCAAGAGGGCTAAATCTATCTCTTTGTTTACTGTTTTCTCTCAAAATTTAAAACAGGCCTTTACTTAGTCCACTCTTGACAAATATTTGCTGATTGAAGTACTGCCAACTTAAAGATTATTTACATTTATAAACTATAAGCTTATTAAAATTAGATAATTTAATATAAAATCCTACTACAGTATTTCCTTTCAAACTGTTAAAAAAAAGCAAAACAATCCCAGAGAGTTAATATTATTTATATTATATATATTATATATATATATATACACATATATATATATGTGTATATATATATATATCTAAGGTAGAATAATTCTTCCATATGAAAACTTCTTTTTTTTCTTTTTTATATGAGAACTTCTAAAAAGGATTTTAGAAAAACAGTACTAAAGGGCAAAAATGTGATTGTGAATATTAATTATATTAAATACAAAAAAATCCTTCCTAAAACATGAACTTATTATACCTTTAAATTTAATATCAAACATATAAAAATGGCAAAATTTTAGTAATACGATTTAAAAGACATTATAAAAAAAACTGGGTTCCTTAGGGGCACCTGGGTGGCTCAGTGGTTGAGCGTCTGCCTTCAGCTCAGGTTGTGATCTTGGGGTCCTGGGAGCAACTCCCACATCTGATTCCCTGCAGGGAGCCTGCTTCACCCTCTATCTATGTCTCTGTCTCTCTCTTTGTCTCTCATGAATAAATAAGTAAATAATCTTTAAAAAAAACCCTGGGTTCCTTCAAATAAATGAAAAACAGTATTTAAATGAAAATATTACCAGTTGCAAAATTTTTGAAAATAGATAACATTTATTAGAATCACTGATTAATAAGAACATCATAAGTCATGATTTTCCATTGTAAACGTTATAATTGTTGTTTTTTTTTTTTTTTTTTTTTTTGTATTTTCCCCTTTAAAAATTCTATGTATTTTGTTTCAATTCTCCAACCTTCATAGTAAAGACCAATGCTCCTTTGCTGGAATAACATCTTCTAACATTTTCTCATAACTGTAAATATGTCTTTTCTTTACTATACACCTTATACGGGTTAAATTCTCCCATGGCCTCAATAGAGGAAGAAAAAAATTCTACCTAAAATCACTCAAGTGAAGGAGAATCTTCCACTTGTATATTATTTGCCTCTATGCTAGGATTCCCTGTTCATTACAGGTCTGTTGACACTGGCCACATTCCAATGTGTGAATAGTTTGAAGAAATTTTCTTTTCCTAAATTGGTTTTGTCTCTCTTCCCTTATGTGCCCAGGAAATGAAGTACCATGGGTCAATTGATAATAGTTATATTCTATCTGGCTGGGGCACTATTAGTTAATACTCTTTTATTTTCTTTCCCCATTGACAAGTATTTCTTCTCGATACAGTGCAGTCATTGATTTTTCACGTTACCTCTTCTGATTCACATCTATTCTGGGCACCAGTTTTCTGATGGGCTGATTCCTCCAAATGGTATAAGAAAAGTCACCTGTTTTGCCACTTTGAGTCATTTTATTTACCACATAAAGAGTTTTAATTTCTTCAAGTCTAAAACCTACTCTCTCTTTTTTTTTGTCTGTTTTGTTTTTGTTTTTATTCACATTAATCATTCAGCTTAATTCAGATGACCATTTCATGAAATGTATTACTTTATTTTTTTTGAAATGTATTACTTTAAATAGAATCAATCTAAACTCTTTATATCTATCTATATCTATATATATGCATATATATCTATATCTATTATATAAAATATATATATTATATATGTTTGTACATACACAAGTTCTTTTTCAAAGTAAAATTCAAAATGTGTTTAGTTGAACTACTGTGTAATAAGAGGACAAGGAAACAACAAAATATATTTGACATATATAAATTATAACTACAAAGTGTGGCAAGCAATGATTTCTACTCTCTCATCTTGTTTCCTAATTATGTGAAAGTCTTTGGAACAATGAAGAATGATGTAGATTTGTCATAATAACATATAGATCCAGACTGCAAAATACAGTATAGTAAGAAAGTGTCCCCCACCATCCTGATATTGTTCACTCTAAGGTACCTGTATGGACATAAAGCCCCTCTTTTATAATACATAGGGACTAACGGCCAGCCCAGACTTTTTTTTTTTTTTTAATTTTTATTTTTTTTAAGTCCAGACTTTTGAAGAGAAGAGAGGTTGAGGGAGTATGAAGATCTCAAAAAGATCCTCAGGAGGATCTCCCCTTGCTCGTGCTCTCTCTCTCTTAAATAAATAAATAAAATCTTTAAAAAAGTTTTTTTCACAAGCTTAAAGCAGTCCCTTAGTAAAATTGAATTGAGTCTACCATCTATATCTGTATTAATGTATCTATGCTTCTATCTCTATCATTAGTGACACTACTAAAAAGAAAAACATGTATAGGGCATTCCCTCTGGCAAAGATGGAAACAAGGGATGAAAGACATATAAATAGCCAAGCCTTGGAGATATTATGGGTTTAGTTCCAGACCACTGCAGCAATCCAAATATCACAATATAGTGAGTCAAATGAATTATTTGGTTTCCCAGTGCATGTATAAGTTGTTTATACTGTAGTCTATTAAATGTACAGTAATCTAAAAAATGTACATTACAATTTGATCATGAGATTGAAGCAATTCAGTTCCATCTATAGGCTCCATTTCTAATTCTAGTTATCTTGCTATTTCTGCCACATTTGTAGTTACTTCCGCCACTGAAGTCTTGAGCTCCTCAAAGCCACACGTGAGGGTTGCAAATAACTTCTTCAAAACTCTTGTTAATATTGATATTTTGACCTCTTTCCATGAATCATGAATGACATCTAGAATGGTGAGTTCTTCCCGAAAGATTTTCAATTTTCTTTGTGCAGATCCATCAGCAAAATCACTAACTGTAGAAGCTATATGAAATGTCTTTTCTTTTCTTTCTTTCTTTTTCTTTCTTTCTTTTTTCTTTCTTTCTTTTTTTCTCTTCTTTCTTTCTTTCTTTCTTTCTTTCTTTCTTTCTTTCTTTCTTTCTTTTTTCTTTCTTTTCTTTCTTCTCTCTTTCTTTCTTTTTCTTTTCTTTCTCCTTCCTTCCTTCCTTCCTTCCTTCCTTCCTTCCTTCCTTCCTTCCTTCCTTCCTTCCTTCCTTCTTTCTTAATGGATTTCTTAAATCATGAGACTTGTTGAAAAGTTGAAATGATTCCTTGATCCATGGGCTGCAGAATGCATGACCTGGCAGCATGCATGAAAACACCATTCATCTTGTGGTACCAACTCCATCAGAGCTCTTGGATGACCAGATGTAGTGTTGATGAGCAGTCCTATTTGAAGGGAATTTTTTTTTTCTAAACACTAGGTCTCCACAGCAGGCTTAAAATAATTGGTAAACCATGTTGTAAACAGATGTGCTGCCCTCCAAGCTTTGTTGTTTCCATTTAGAAAGCACGGGCAATTAATTGTAGCATAACTCTTGAGGGGCCTACAATTTGCAGAATGGTGAACGAACTACCTTCAACTTAGACACCATGTACATTAGCCCTTTAACAAAAGAGTCTTGTTTGAAATCTTCAAAACTTTCAAACCAGACATTGACTTCTCCTCTTTGGCTAGGCAAGTCCTAGATAGCATCTTCTTCTAAAAGAAGGCTGTTTTGTCTCATTGAAAATCTGTTGTTTAGTGTAGCCAACTTTATTAATGATCACAGCTCAATCTTCTGGAGAACTTGCTGCTGTTTCTAACCTCAGCATCTGCTGCTTCATTTTGCCCTCTTCTGTCAAGGAGACAGCTTCTTTTTTTAAAAAAAAAAACCTCATGAACCAACCTCTGCCAGCTTCCAACTTTTCTTCTGCAGCTTCCTCACTCCTCTCAGCCTTCCTAGAACTGAACAGAGTTAGGGTACTTGGTCTGGATTAGGTTTTGGCATAAAGAGATATTGTAGCTGCTCTGAGCTTCTCCGCAGACCGCCAAAACTTTCTCCATCTCAGCAACAGGCTGTATTGTTTTCATGTCGTTCATGTATTCCCTGGAGGAGCTAGCACTTTTAATTTCCTTCAAGAACTTGCCCTTTGCGATCACCACATGGCCGTTTGGTGCCAAAAGCTTAGCTTTCAGATTCTCTGGCTTTTGACCTGCTTTCCTCACTCAGCTTAATTATTTCTACCTTTTCATATAAAGTAAGATATGTGTAATTTTTCCATTCACTTGACCACTTAGAGGCCATTGCAAGATTATTAATTGGCCTGATTTCAATATTATTGTACCTCAGGGAAGAGGAAGGCCCAGGAAAAGAAAAGAGAGACAGACAGGGTAGGGGGACAGCTGGTAGGCAAAACAGTCAGAACACACATGTTTATGGATTCAGTTTGCCTTCTTACATGTGCATGGTTCATGGCGCCCCACGATAATTACAATAGTAGCATTGTTGATCACTGATTACTATAACAAATATAATAATATAATATTAATGAAGAAGTTGGAAACATTGTGAGAACCACCAAAATGTGACATGGAGATATGTACTGAGCAAATGCTGTCAGAATAACGGTGCCATAGACTTGCTTTGACACAGAATTGCCTCAAGCCTCAAATTTGTAAAAAGCAGAATATATGTGAAATGCAGGAAAGGGAAGAACAGCAAAGCAAGATATGCCTATAAATGAATAAAACAGAACGACTAAATTAAATACTATTAAGTCCACTAGTTTTTATTGTGATAATAAATGTAAATAGGTTACTCTGTCTGGTAAATAATCAATGAAATTTGGTTTTAAGAAGTTAATGACAGGAATGCCTGGGTGACTCAGTGGTTGAGCATCTCCCTTTGTCTCAGGGTGTGATCCAGTCCTGGGATCGAGTCCCACGTCAGGCTCCCTGCATGGAGCTGCTTCTCCCTCTGTCTGTGTCTCTGCCTCTCTGTGCATCTCTCTGTCTCATGAATAAATAAATAAAATCTTAAAAAAAAGTCAATGACATGACATTCCCAATAGACACTCCTCACTAAACAGTGACTTAATGATTTAAGAAAGTAGTTATATGTCTTACATAAAACATGAATAGTTGTTATAATGAGTTTGAGAAGTAGAAGACTAGTGAAGTTAAATGTTTTTTCATCAGACCTTCTAAAAGCACTTGATATGCTGATGCTACCATACTGGTCCTAGCATAGGAAGTATTATGTTCTACTCCCCAGACTGACTTAAGATCAGATATTTTCCCTACAAAACTTTTTCAAAATAAATATTCTTTGGACACACTTAGTAAAGCTGTGTCCTGGCCTGATATTTGATATCTAATACAGTATATGCCTTCAGACTTCTAAACAAGTAGCCTTCTCCCTACATTTTCTGGAAATTTTTTAGGCGAACAATAGAAGAATATAAAGATTATCTCATCCCCAGAATATATCACTTAGGTATATTGATTATTTTGAGTCGTAGGCAATTGAAAACAGCACACACAGCAAGAAGCCTTCTCTTGGTAATGCAATTAAACAAGAGACCATAGGACTGAGGGGGCTGTAATGCCTTGACAGCCCATAGGAAATAAAGGAAATCTAAATCAGAGTAAATTCATATATCCATATATTGTTATATATATATGTGTGTGTGTATATATATATATATATATATATATATATATCCATATATCCATAAGTGGATAGAGGTGAAGAACTCATACCTGAAAACAGCCAATCACAGGCAAACAACAAGGCTTCCCCGTAATGAGACAACTGCTTAAACTATTGTCAATCAAAACATCTACTTGCTTCCCTTCCTCATCTGCTCTATAAAAGCCTTTCCCAGAGCTCCTAACCACCTGTGGTTTGGCATTGCCTGAAAACGATGTTTGTGCAAAAAAACTTTTGAAAATTTTAATGTGTCTCAGTGTAGCTCTTTACACTCTGAATTCGCTTTAATCTACCTAAAGACTGGCATATCTTCCAAAAAGAACTCCAGGTCAAAAATCTCCTTTCAGAGCACTTCATCAGCAAGGGAAGATCGACTCGTATCACAGGAAAGGAGACTAAAAGTTGACACGCCATCCAGAAAACTTTGTCACAAACTACCATAGCTCCCATCTGTTCTTCCAAAGGCCCATTCACCTTTCCTAAAAATCACTGACTCTCCCTAAAAGGCCTACATTGAGCCTAAATTCTAAGCCACCCCAGGAGTTACTCCCATGCATATATGAGATATACATATTAACATACTTATTTCTTTTTTCTCTTTAATTTATCTTGCAGAAGTCTCAGCTGAAAACTCAGAAGACGTAGAGGGAAAATTATTTTTCCTTCCCTACATAGGACTTACAGAGTGGTTTATAATGAGACTCACACATTACATTATACAAGTTTTATCATTTTGATTTTTTTCTTGTACATTGTCTAGTGACTCTGCATCACCCCACTTTATATTATACACATTTAAAGGCAATTTATAGGTGTCAGCCTGTCTAGACTGTCTGGCATTTCTTTAGACTGTCATTGATCCTTCTTTACAGTTATGACTCATGATAACTGGCTAAGATATATAAAATCTCCATTTCCTATTGAAATATCATCAGGAACAGTTTTCTTCCAAATTCCATAATTGTGAACCATTTAAACATCTCAGCAACTCATGTTTGTCTCACTTAATACAAGGTATTTTATCAACAGAATCATTAAATATACCATTTTTGGTTTAAGAAAAATTACACTATTCATTTATGTGTATTTGAGTGTGATAGAAACTTAAATATATTTTTCTTCAGCTATCCAACTTTTATATGGTTTCAACTTTTGAAATGAACTAGTTTAATTTTCCATGTAACTTTTACGTCATGGTTTTATCTGATATTATATTTTAGCCACAAAGGACTTTGAAATCCGTTTTGCAACATTTTTAATGGTTCAACTGTTTCATTCCTAAAACTATTTATTTTCCTTATGGTGCATAATAACATTTTATTACGTTCTTTTGTGCATTTTTATTACATATTCTGAAACATAATCATTTTATTGCCATTCACTTTGTTGATGTCAATATTGAACAATAATAAGAATGTAACGACCTGTTTTAATAAGCCTATTATAAGCATTCATGTATTATCATCTCTATTATGATTTGATATTCATAAGTGTGACTAGATGGTTTATGGAGAGTAAATAACTGAGTAGTACTACGTTTGTAAGCTCAGGGAGAAAATAAATGATTGTGTATCAGAAATAAGTAAGTGAACATGAAACACACTGGTGGTCACAGCTTTTTAGCTCCTGAGAAATGACTGCAAGTCCATTAGGTTCTAGAAGGCACGGAATTTCATGAGCAGTTAGTGCTAATGGCTTTGTACTGCAAGACATCCCTGGGTATTTGCAGTTATGGCAATAAAGTTTGGATGACATTAAGGCTACACTTGATAAATCTGACTGACGTCTGTGAAGAATATAGTGAAAGAGTAATTGTAAGGTAATTACGAATAATTCTATATAAGAAGTTACAGCAAGAACAAATTTATGGATTGAACCATCAAGCGTGTTTAGAATGAATATGCAAATGACAAATATTAGTGATTATTATGTGACTTCAAAGGAGATGGTTAGAAGAACGGAAATGCCACAGGCGATGTGACACATGCATAGCCCCAGCAGCCAAAATCAAACTAAACACATTCTTGAAATGAGAAGTGTATTATTTCAAATACATGATAGATCATCAGCGAGCATTCCAACATCTAGCAAAGTTCAAAACCCAGGAAGAATCCCAGAAAGTAATGTTATCCTCTCCTTACATCTTTTCTTTTAAATAGAAAATGGCAGTAAGTGAGGTTATCATAGAATCAAATGGAGTTTCATTCTCCAGTCAAGTGTTAGCATCTGTAATCATGTGTTATGCTTTAGCAGAGAAGAAACTATTGTACATCTACTTTCATGTTCTGGGGTATTGAGGACTTTTAGGTGTCATATCTCTTCATCAGAGCCTCCTCTTTTGGTGAGAGAATCACTTAAAGGTTTTGAACCTTATCCCATTGACAGAAGACAGAGGATTTGAAATGAAAAAACTCCTCATAACAAAGTGTCAATGTGTATGTGTTTAGATGGAATAAATAACTTTATTTTTCTGAAAAAGAGGTCCAGCTATTATTACTAAAGATTCTAAACCAAAGGCTCTGTAGAAATCCACTTGGAAGTATATGTGTGTGTGTGTGTGTGTGTGTGTGTGTGTGTTTAGTAGAGATCATTATTCTAAAGGAGAGACCTAGTTTCCATCAGAGTTTCTGAGTGGATTTATGACATGATCCATGTAGGTGGGAAAAATAAAAAAAAATACTGAGCGAGTGCTTATAATTTTAGTTTCTTGAGTGAGATTACCCTGGAGATTAATATTTGGTGATAAAGGTTTATATAAATTTACATTCCTCCGTGTGTGTGTGCATGCACTTGTGTGTGTGTGTATATGTGTGTGGCAAGCATGTTTGTCACTGAATATTTATAGTTTAAAAAGTAAGAATGGGGCTCCTGGATGGCTCAGTTGGTTAAGCATCGACTCAATTTTGACTCAGGGTGGTGAAATCAAGCCCCACTTTGGGCTCACTGCTCAGCAGGGAGTCCGCTTTTTCCTCTCCCTCTTCTTGGCCTCTCCCTGTTCATGCTCTCACTCTCTCGCTCTCTCTCCCCCTCTCTCTCCCTCACAAAAATAAATAAATCTTTAAGATAATATAAGAAATCAAGGCAATTATATAAATACATAACTTGCTTAAAGCCTTAAACATGCCAGAACTTTTGAGATTTTTTTATTTTATTTAAATTTATATTATTACTTACATTGTTATTAATAAAAAATGTGGTAAATTTACATGCCATGATATTTATCATTTTGACCCACAGAAAGTATACAGTTCAGTAGCATTAAATGAAATTATAATGTTTTATAATCATGACAATTATCTAGCCCTTAAAACATTTTCATCATCCTTAAAAACTCTGTACCCATTAGATAATAACTTCTTACTTTTCTCGCTCCCCCAGACCCTGAGAACCTCTATCCTATTTTTAGTCTTTTTGAATTGGCCTATTAGGGATACCTCGTATAAGTAAAATCATACACTATTTTTCTATGTCTAACTTATTTAAATGAATGTAATGCTTTCAGTGCCCATCTATGTTGTAATATATATCAAAATTCTCATTTTCATGGCCAAATAATCTTCCATTATATGTATATAGCACATTTTGCTTATCCATTTACCTGTTGATGGACACTTGGGTTGTTCCTAACTTTTTCCTCTTGTGGATAATGCTACTATGAATATTGGTTTACAAACACCTACGACACCCTGCTTTCAATTTTTTGAATATATATCTATGAGTGGAATTTCTGAGGTTTATGAGGTTCTGTATTTAATCTTTGAAGAACCATAGGCTGTTATCCACTGCTGCTGCATCATTTTACATTTCTACCAACAATGCACGAGCATTTCAATTTCCCCATCTCCTGGACAACATTTGCTATTTTCCTTCTTTCCCTCCGTTACACCCAGCCTAGGAGATGTGAAGTGAGATTACATTGTAGTTTAGATTCACATTTCCCCAATGATTAAAAATATCAGACATCTCTTCATTTGCTTAATAGCCATTTGTTATGTATATTGGAGAAATGTCCATTCACATTCTTTGTCTATTTTTATATTTATTTATTTTTATTTATTTATTTATTTATTTATTTATTTATTTATTTATTATTTATTCAAAGAGACAGAGAGAGAGAGGCAGAGACACAGGCAGAGGGAGAAGCAGGCCCCATGCAGGGAGCCCGACGTGGGACTTGATCCCAGGTCTCCAGGATCACACCCAGGCTGCAGGTGGCACTAAACCGCTGAGCCACCTTGGCTGCCCTCTTTGTCTATTTTTAAATTGTTTTGTTGTTATTAAGTTTAGGAGTTCTTTATATATTGTATATGAATCCACTATCAGGTACGTGTTTGAAAATATTTTCATCTATTTAATAAGTTGTCTTTCATTTTCTTGATCTAATGTTTTGAGGCACAAAAGGTCATAATTAATGACATCCAATTTACCTATTTTTTTCTTTTGTTTTGGTGACTGGTTTTAGTGCCATGTCCATAATATCACTGCCACATGCATGAAGACATTCCCTAGTATTTTCTTCTAATATTCTTATAGTTTTAGCTCCTAAATTCTTAAATTTGGTTCTTTTATCCATTTTGAGTAGTATTTGTATATGGCTTAAGATAAGGATCTAATTGGGGATCCCTGGGTGGTTCAGTGGTTCAGTGCCTGCCTTTGGCCAAGTGTGTGATTCTGGAGTCCCTGGATCAAGTCCCACATCAAGTCTCACACTGGGCTCCCTGCATGGAATCTGCTTCTCCCTCTGCCTGCCCACCAATTTCTCTTTTGCATGTGGATATCCAGTTTTTTCCAGTATCATTCACTGAAAAGACTATCTTTTCCCCACTGAATGCTCTTCTTACCTTGTTGAAAATTAATCAATTCTGTGTTTGGAGGTTAATCTCTGGGTTCTCTATTCTATTCTCTATCTTTATGCCAGGACCAGGCTTTTTAAATCTTTACTTAAATAGATTTTTCAAAAGTTTTAAAGTTGAGAAATGTGAACACTTCAAATTTATTCTTTTTCAAAATTGTTTTGGTTTGGGATTTCTTATAATTCCATATGGATTTGAAGATGGGATCTTTTATTTCTGCAAAAAAAGGACTGTTTTGATAATTCAATATTTTCTAAATGAGTTAGATCTGGATCTTTAAGTCACTTTCTGAGTACCGAATCTTAACAATGTTGATTCAGTCTTCCTGTTCATAAACATGGAATGTCTTTCCATTTCTTTAGTCTTATCTAAATTCTTTCTTCTATAGTTTTTTAGTTTTCTGCACAAAGGTTTTCACTTCCTTGGCTACATTTATTACAAAGTATTTCATTTTTTTAGATGCTACAGTACATGTAATTAATCGAACAAATTCTTTTCAGACTATTTTTGGTGTAGAGAAAATCAACTGATTTTTGTATATTGATCCTGTACCCTGTGACTTTGCTGAATTTGCTTATTAGTTTTAGAAGTATTTTTGTGTGCGCTTCCGTATATTCTTGAGATTCATGTCATCCACGAATATGAAAAATTGCACTGCTTTCTTTCCAATTTGATGTCTTTTATTTCTTTTTCTTATCTAATAACTAAATAGAACTTCCAGTACAACGTTGAAAAGCAGCAGTGAAAATGGAAGTCTTTGTCATGCTCCTGAGCTTTTGGGGGGAATCTTCAGTCTTTCACCACTGACTATGGTGTTAGCTGTGGGTTTTTCATAAATGTCCTTAATCAAGCTGAGAACGTTTTTCTCTGTTCTTCATTTTTTTTAGTTTTTATTATGACAAGATATTCAATTTTGTCAAGTGCCTTTTCTGTGTCAGTTGAGATGATCATGGTGGTTTTCTCTCTTGTTCTGCTAGTGTAACATGTTAAATTGGTTGATTTTCTTATGTTGAACTACACTTATGTTGACAAGATAAATTCCACTTGGTCATGGCATATAATCCTTTTAATATGCTGTTTGATTCATTTTGCTTATATTTTGTTGAGTATTTTTGAAAATATATTTATAAGGGGTGCTGGATTTTAATTTTATTTATTTTTCTTTTGTGTGTGTGTGTGTGTGTGTGTGTGTGTTTTAAATTCAGCCTTAACATCAAAATAATATTGATGTGACAAAATGAGTTAGAAATGATTCCCTCCTGTTCATTCAATGTTTTGGAAGAATTTGAGAAGAATGTGGGGTAATTCTTCTTTAAATATATGGTAGAGTTAATAGGTGAGGCTACCTCATCCAGGATTTTTTTTTTTTCTTTTGGAAAGTTTTTGATTGCTGATGCAACCTTTCTACTAGTTATAGGTTTACTGAGATTGTCTATTTCTCCTTCAGTCAGTTTAAGAAATTTGTATGTTTTAAGGTAATTGTCCATGTCTTCTATTTACAAAACTTGGTGTACAATCATTAATAGCATTCTTTTAAAATGTTTTTTATCTCTGTAAAGTTTGTAATATCCTCAGAGAGCAGGAGTGGAGTGAGGGGCAGAGGGAGAAGCAGATGCCCCTGAGCAGTGAGCCTGATGCAGGGCTTGATCCTGGACTCAGGGATCATGACCCAAACTGAAGGCAGGCAATTACCAACTGAGCCACCCAGGCACCCCTAGTATATTCACTTTCATCTCAGATTTTTTTTTTATTATTTTTTAAAGATTTTATTTATTTATTCATGATAGTCACAGAGGAGAGAGAGAGAGAGAGGCAGAGACACAGGCAGAGGGAGAAGCAGGCTCCATGCACCGGGAGCCTGACGTGGGATTCGATCCCGGGTGTCCAAGATTGCACCCTGGGCCAAAGGCAAGCGCCAAACCGCTGCGCCACCCAGGGATCCCTCATCTCAGATTTAATTATGTCAGTCTTCTCACTCTTTCTTGTTAGTCTAGCTAAAGTTTTGTCAAAAAATCAACTTTTGGTTTATTGATTCCATTTTCATTTTTAAATTTTCTATTTTATTTATTTCCATTCTAATCTTTATTATTCCCTTCCTTCAGTTAGCTTTGGATTTCGCTTGCTCTCTTTTTTCTACTTCTTTAAGTAGTAAAGTTAGGTTATTGATTTGAGATCTTCTTTCCTTTTTAATTTAGGCATTTATGACTATAATTTTACCTCTGATCACTGCTTTCTCTGCCTTCCATAAGTTTTGATATGTTGTATTTTCATTTATCTTCCTCTCAGAGTATTTTCTAATTATATATGTGATTTCTTTGATCTATTACTTGGTTCAGACTGTGTTTAGTTTCCAGATATTTGTGACTTTTCAGTTTTTGTTTTGTTGTTGAATTCTAACTGTATCTTGTTGGTTGAAAAAAAAATACCTTGTATTTTTGTATGATACCTCTTTTTTAAATCTAGTAAGACTTATGTTGCGGTCTAATACATGGTCTATCCTGGAGAATGTCTAATGCACTCAAGAAGAATTTGTATCCTGTCATTGTTGGGTAGGATGTTCTATATCTAATAAGTCTAGTTGGTTTATTTTGTTTACTTCTCTATGTCCTCACTTATATTCTGTTTAATTGACCTATCTATCCATCATTAAAAGTGATGTTTTAAAGTTTTCAGCTATTATTGTAGAGCTATTTCTCCCATCCATGCTGTCAACTTTTACATCTTAAATTTTGAGGAGCCATAGTTAGAGGTATAAATGCTTATAATTATACCTTCTTGCTGTATTAAATATTTTATTAATGTTAGTAATGATCTTTGTTTCTTGTTACTTTTTTAAAATTTAAAATCTATTCTCTTTTGCTATGATAATAGCGTAGCCAACACAGCTCTATTTTGGTTACTATTATGTGAAATATATTTTTCCATCTCATTACTTCAATCCATTTGTCTTCATAGCTAAAAAAAGAAAAAGTTTATTGTAGACAGTATATAGTAGAACCATGGATTTAAAAAAAATCATTCTGCCAATTTCTGTCTTTTGTTTGAAGAGTTTAAACCATTTAAATTTAAAGTAATAACTAAAAAAAAAGAGGACATACTTCTACTTTGTTCTATTTGTTTGTTACATGCTTTTTTAAAAATAACTTTCTGTCCTTTATTTTTCCCATCACTGACTATTTTGGTATTTAGTTGATTTTTTCATTCTGAAAAATTTTGATTCCCCTCTCACTTCTTCTTGTGTATATTCCATAGATATTTTCTTTCTGAATACCATGGGGATTGCATTTAGAATTTTACTGTAATAACAATTTATTTGAACTTATATCAACCTTACTTAAACCTTACAAAAACTCTGTTCCTATAAAACTCTTACCTATCCCCTATTCTATTACTGGTGTCACAGATTATTATGTCTTTTACATTGAAAACCCTGAACTATAATTAATAATTGCTCTTTTTAAAACATTTGTCTTTTAAATCATGTAAAAATAAAAATTGAATTCATAAACTAAAAATAAAATTGTGCCAGTTTTAAAACTTTTCATGTATTTACCTTTACCAGAAGTTTTATTTTTCCATATGGCTTTGTCACTGCCTACCTTCTTTTCATTTTACCCAAAAGACTCTCTTTATCACAAGTCTACTACTTTTACTATATATATTTTTTTACTTTTACTAAATAAATTCACTTTTTTCTTCCTTCCAGTTTGACCATTTTTTACTATATAAATGCACTTTTTTCTTCCTTCCAAGGTTTCTGAGAATAAATTGATTAGAAGTCTCATTGAGAATTCCTTGTATGTGAACAGTCTTCTTCTAAGAACTTCTATGAACCTGTGTCTTTCACTGGGAAGTGGTTTACAATGATTTTCTAAATTCCACTATATATGGGGTTAATTTTTAATGTTCAGAAGAAACAAACAGGTTGCTGTCCCTTTAAATTCTTTAGACGCTGCTTCAACTTTTACTTATGTATTTTTAATTTAACCATGTAAGATTATTTTTGGTCTCTTATAATATACTATTCATCAAGAATTCAATTAATCTTCTCTGTCCACACATTAGATCATTGTATATTAAGTTACCATAGTTTCTAATTCAGAATGTTGTCATTAAGAGTAATTTCACTCCTTAACATAGACCTATTCACATGTTATTTTAGCCTTAAAAACTCAAGAGATTCCAGCTATAGGATACATTATCTAAAAGTATTTTATTTAAAGTTCAAAAATAGATAAATTATGACTCTACTTTTAGTTATAATTGATAGAAGAGATTTAGAATAACAATCTAGTAATAGACCAAAAGCAGTGAATATTATGTGTCAACATATGATTTGTGTCTATGCTTATGTTTTACATCTTGAAAATTATTATAATAGGCATTATTTTAATATTTTCAGGATTAAGTATTGTAGCTACCTAGTGTCTCCAAAAGTTTAGATTAAAGGTGTATTTTATTATATTATATTATCTGTTAGAAAATAGAAATGTCTTTTTTTAGTGTGACTTTTTAATAATGACCTTTTTTTCTTTTTTTTCTTTTTTTTTTTTTTTTTGTAGTGTGACATTCAAACTCGATTTCATAAGTGAATTTTGATTTGGCCTCACTTGTCATCACTAGTGATTCCACTGAAATCTCCTCTTATTCATTTTCTTTCCATGAGTGGCTGATTTATATCCATTACTGATTCTGAGTTACTGGGAAACATAAAACAAAACCAAAAAAAGTAAAAAATAATAATGTGTTCCAGATAATTATTGTTAAGATACCACTCATACTGGAGATTTCAAACATACCTCTGTGGGAAATACTGAAATATTATTACACTACAACAATGCATTGTAATTTTCTCATTAGTATTTCTTTTCCTTTTTGGGCATATATATATATCACCAAATACATTATAAGAAGCCTTCCTAAAGTTACTTACACTGAATAACAACCGTAGGTCATTGGACTATAGCTCCTTTCTGAAGGCTGCTAAAAAGGTCTTACTTTAATGGCAAACAGCTTTTACTAACTTCCTGGGATTCCAGAAATGCTAATCAGCAGTTCTAGTCTGCAGCACATTTATTACACCCTGACATGCTGAAGACAGCCAGTTACAAATAGAACAGCTTCTTGAAAAATGCTGCTCCAGTGTTTTATAATAAAGTGCACCAATTAGATGCATTCATTAGGACAAACTGCTTGTCTTTTCCCATATTAGAGCTTTTAAAAAAGCACAATGTATTTCATAGTTCACCCAGTTCTGTATTATTATTAATTGAACATAGCACGTTACAAAGTTTTGATCTAATAACTGTAAATACATAATGAATAATATTTCCTTGGGGACTTTCAGGTCTGCAAGAGCTCACTTGGTTTCTTTCATACTCCAGGATGAAAAACATGGAAGTCTTTTTCTTTTGCAAAGCATTCCCAAATACTTGAGGGACACCACTGCAATAAATAACAACACTCACTTGTAATTTAAAGTTGTCGTTTCATTTAAGAATTGATTAGAGTCTTTGCCTAAAACATATTATAATTTTGTTAGGAACAAAGATTCACAACTTTACACATAATGCTCATAATACTATATATTGCATTATTAATTTAACTCCTACATATATGGTAATATTTTGATATCAATACAGTTCTGAGGGCAAGAATTCCAAAAGGGAAAACAAGATTATGAATGTTGAATGTGGACAAGGATCACTTCCTGCCCGAGTGGGGAGGGCACAGGTTTATTAAATAACACTGTGAATAGAACACAGCAAGATTGATTGGACTGCTTTTTCTGTTGTGGAGAACATTAATTCTCAGTTTCCTACTTATATGCTAACTGGCAATTCCAATTCCTCTCTACGATGGATATAGCTTGCATGAAGACCATGACTTACATTATAACTTTTTAGGCTTCTGTTTGAATGCAGAAGTACTAGAGATGATAATAGAGAAGTATCTATTCGTAATTTATACAGTTTATATTGCTATACACTACCAAAAAATGGAAATGTTCAACTGTCATACATTCCTGGATTGATCTCAAAATGGATTAAGAAAAATGAGGGTAAAACATGTGAGTTAATAGAAAAATATACTCTTACATATTCTTCAGCATTTGCCATAGAGGTGTTTAGAGTGGAAATCTGCCTTTTAAGAATATAATCATTGTTCCTTTTTATTTTTTTTTAAGATTTTATTTATTCATTCATGAGAGACACAGAGAAGAGGCAGAGGCACAGGCAGAGGGAGGAGAAGCAGGCTCAAGGCAGGGAGCCTGATGCGGGAATCAATCCTGGGACTCCAGGATCACACCCTGGGCCAAAGGCAGGCGCTAAACAGCTGAGCCACCCAGGGATCCCTCATTGTTCCCTTTTATTTATTTTACACAAAAATAACTTTGTTAGTTGGTACCATTTGCTAGTGAAGTACATATAACAAACCCCCTTGGCCCCTTCCATTATCATAAAAATATAATTACAGTCACAAGTCTGCTCTAATATGTTGCTTATAAATGACAATAAGAAAGATATTTGGCATAAACATGTGAAAATTATATAAATAATGTCCAGGGTGAGTATTGAAGACATTTACCATTGTCTCTGGTGTGAAAGCAGCATCAGAATGGATGTATTGATCGATTCACATGTTGCTAAACTTAAACTCCTCTGGCCACACTGGCCTTTACTGGCTAAATAGTAACAAATGCATATATAAAGCTAAAGTAAAAATTTCATAAACTATATTGACTCTTTTTTTAAGATTTTATTTATTTATTCATGAGAGACACACAGAGAGAGAGGCAAAGGCACAGGCAGAGGGAGAAGTAGGCTCCACACAGGGAGCCTGACGTGGGACTCAATCCCTGGGACCCCAGGATAAGGCCCTGGGCTGAAGGTGGCACTAAACCACTGAACCACCCAGGCTGCCCAACTATATTGACTCTTAATATTTGAAATGCACCCTGATTTTTCTACTATCTATTTTAATCAAGTTTATTTCATGTTGAAATATTAGTAACAAACCACTGCATTGATTTCATGATCCACTGAGACTAGCTCTGAAATTTGACAAACATAACATTAGATAACACAGTGATAACATTAAAAAAACAATATTTATAATACTTTCCTTTTCCAAAGACAAAGGAAGATGTTTGGTCATATAACAGTTTCTCTGCCATCATCCATATACAACATAGTTTTAAAATATTTCACAAATATTTATTGAATCCCTTCTCAATGCTATGCAAGCAATTTGCTAGTGTAACTATCTTCATCACTAAGATTATAAAGAAATGTTTTTCTGTATTGGTTTTGTTTTATGATATATATGTTATACAATATTAGCGAAGAAATTACAAAAATCATTAATTACTTTAACTCTAGAATCTTTTAAGTAATAGAATTTTCATGCATGATCAAATATAATTAAAAGATAAATTCTAAAATCATCCAGGATTTTAATCTTGGAAAATTCAAGACTTTTTTTTACTATTTAAATACATTAAACATTTTTTAGACAGGTAACACATTGAGAAATAATTTATTTCTTGATATTTGTCTTCTTATTATAGTATAAAATTTAATGTGATAGTATAAATGCTATAGACCCAGAAAATTCACTTTTAAGATCTATGCTGAATTTTATAACATAATGTTGTGATGATTTTTAAAAGTTTATTGATTTGGAAGATAAATACTTCTGCTTCTTTATGGTGTCATGTGGAGTTACATATGAACATAATTACAATGAAAATATGACATAATAGTGACTAATGAGCCATTATATATCTTTATGTTTGAACATCTTGGAGAGAAACATTGAAAGTAAAACCATGACATAATTGCTGTCACTTTGAATAATGGTATCCCTAACAGAAAGCTAAATAGCATCTTAATGTTCTCTTATTTTCAGGTATCTTTAGCTTACTCTTAGCCTTTGTCTGGACTGTCTATAAAAATCCCAGTTCAATTTTATGTTATTCTTATATGATTTCTTGACATAATCTGTTACGTTATTAAACTTGCTTTTTTCACTATTCTTCTGATGCATGTGTTTTTCTGCCGTAGATAGGTAAAAGTCTCACCAAATACTGTCTATATGAAATAAAGCCGTAAGAGGTGCTGTAGATCAAGATAATAATTTTAGTCTTTCACTGGATTTACAATATATCTCAAATGTTAAAGAAATAAGGAAACCATTTTACCTGCTACTCAATTGGAACAAGAGGATAAGCAAACTGCCATCTTCACCCCTTCCAGGGAAGCCAGGGTCCTGAGTGGACCTAATGTAATGGCAGTTTGACACTGGATGTGAAGAGAATCAACCCCCAGAGACTGAGGGAAAAAGCAAGCAGTTCCTCACTAAAACATATGACAGGGAATGAGAGAGCAAAACCTTTTTTTTGATAAAGATTGTATGCTTAAATTTTATGCAAGGACAAAAGCAGAACATGAATATTTCCTATTAACAGCAACAGAAAGCTTTCATATTAAGAAGTGACAACCCAGAGCAGAGAAATAGGAAATTCATAATACCATGAACAGAATATGTATAAATAAATAAGACTTATATGGAATGCTTAGAATAGAAACTATTCACTTAGCTGTAGAAATGCTGTAATGAGGGAAAATTGGAAATTTATATAGTAAGAATTGTATATCATAAATAATTTGTCTTGTACAAATGTGCTTAATTTGACTGACAGTAAATTGGAAAAGATTCTCGTGCTTTGGTGAGGGTTCAGTAAAATGCCACAAATCCCGTTGACATCTTAATATGGATATGGGTGGAGGTGGGCGGGGTGGGCAGGGAGCTCATTAGATAAAGCCTCCCTTTGCCATTGTGGATGCATGGATCTCCAGAGTAGCTGTATCCTTTTTCATTGCTACAGTTCCGTTTAAGATCATCAGCCCAGAGAAAGCAGACTAGTCAAAAGGCATTGCTATCTGTGAATCTTTAATTTTTGACTTAAAAAGATTTACATAGAATTAGGGCAGATAGAATATATAAAAATTATTTAAACCAATGACACAGCTGTCTCAATGATTGATATACTTAAAGGACCGTAGGTTTGAAAGAAAGGGCTTTTACTATTGCAATTTTGAAAATATCTATCATTCAAGTTTGTTTCTGCCTACATTTGGTGTGGGTTAAACGCAGCAATCTGAAATTACAAAGCAAGAATATTAATGACAAGAGAAATAACTTCAATGTTTGTTAAAAATACCTTCTTTCCATCTCAAACCCAGGTCTTAGTGGAAATCCTCAGAATTGTTTGCCTTGTCTCTTCATAATAATCTTCTTGTATATATAGTCTATCTCTCCGAATAATCTTCTTCACTGTTATTATTTCTCTAAAATACAAACTAAAACACAAACTGGATCATGCTTTCACTCTCCTGACAAATTGTCGCATGGTCACCTTTAGCCATTCAACATTAACCAAAGATGACATCTTCACTTATGCCCATGTGCCTTTGCATGCGTTTTTGGAATTTTCCTGAAATTCATTTTCCTCACTTTCTCCTAAGAAAAATTCTCCCCCTCCTTCACTCCAATTTTTACATGAAAGTGCCCCTTATTACTATATAGTAATTATCAATAACATCTATTTTCATAAATTAGGTTATTCAAGTCGAGAGTGTATTTAGTTCATTTTTATATTCCAGGGCATATCAAAACATTCAACAAGTTTGGTTGATTCTAACTTACAGACTGTCTATATTCTCATTGTCTTCTCTTCCAGTAGCCTTGAAAATTTTGATAATAATTGGAAATGCAAGATGTATACATGACAATAGTCAATGTTTAATCTCATACATTCAACAAACCGATTAAAAAAAAGAGAGAGAGAACCCTTTGAATTGTCTACACTGTAAGGACAAAATTAGTTTTCTGGGCCTTATGCTATTTGTAAATGTCTTCCTTACATCTCTTACTTTGAAAATAAATGCAGCTCCAAACATTTACTTCAAAGCCTTCTTCTGGAAATAATGGATTGCTTTGCATTTGAAATCACATTAATTTGTTTATCTCATCAGGAACTCAGCAGCTGTTTGAAGTTGATGCTGTCAGTATTGACTATATCAAATTTGAGTTGATTTTTTAATTGATCACTTACCCAATTGCAAGCTAACCTCAGGTCTTAAATTTTTCCTAAGATTCATTAACGTTATTTAGTCCATAAAAAGGAAGCATATTGCTCCCCATACACTGTCAAATCCTTTCAATATGCATACCGATTAATTTGTTAATTCAGCACATTTTCAATGGATAATTACAACACTAGTCTCTAAACAATAGGAGAATGATAATAATGAGGAACATTTACCTAGACTGTACTGTTTAAAAATAATAAGGCCCCTAAAAGTTTTGTTTCTCTTTCATGAGCATATTTTTATACAAGCATACTAAATTCATATATTGCAAGGCAGATTAATAAAGCTTATTGTTTTCATATTATGGCAACATTTGTACCTGGAATTTTTTTATAAATTGACACATGTATCTTTTATAAACTTACGTTCGGAAATATTTTTGTTTACTTTCTCCTCATCAATTTTTCTACAGCTTAGAATATTAAAAATAATAACCAAATAAACTTTCATATTCTAAAATATATAAATAACATATGTAATATTATAAACTTTAAGTAAACTTTAAAATATAATATATATAATATTTTAAAATTACATACACAGATAATTTTACATAGAAAAATGCCTTAAGCATTTAAGTTTATGAATTGTTTAATCGTAGCAGTTTTTATACATGTGGAAAAACCCATCTCCATAAATGGTCTGGTAATATTTTTTTGCCTAAATAATAATGAACTCCTTAAGCTAAAAAATTATCCTTTCAGGGGATCCCTGGGTGGCTCAGTGGTTTAGCCCCTGCCTTCGGCCCAGGGTGTGATCCTGGAGTCCCAGGATGGAGTCCCACATCGGGCTCCCTGCATGGAGCCTGCTTCTCCCTCTGCCTGTGTCTCTGCCTCTCTCTTTCTCTGTCTGTCATGAATAAATAAATTAAATCCTTAAAAAAATATATCCTTTCAATTCCAAAATTCATCATAGAGTATTTATATATCATTCTGTGAAATACATATAAATTGTGTACCATATCAAACCACACTTTATTTTTTAGTTATCTGGTGAATGTTTGTGACTTTCATTAAGAAGGAAGATATAAGAGGAAGAGCAGAATAGGGCCAGATATAAAAGTAATTAGCTGTTTCTATTTTGCAAATATAGATTTTAACCTTCTTAGGTACACATACATGGACAGTTCTGAGAAACTTTATTATGTGTGTCAGCATCTTTATAAGTGTGTCAGCTCAGGAGTTTTATTTATTATTTTTATTTGGTTTTGGTGATAGGTTGGAGCATGTTTAAAAGCTTATGAGAACTGATGGGGCTCTTGAGTTTAGCTCAGTCATGATCTTTTGGGTTATGAGGTCGAACTCGGTGTCAGGCTCTGTGCTCAGTGGGGAGTGAGTTTAAACATTCTCTCCCTCTGCCTCTCCTCACATGCACGTGCTCTCTCTATAAAGTAAATAAATAAATCTTAAGGAAATAAATAAAAGCTGATAGTTATAAGGCACTAGAGAGCCTGAAACTAAAGATATGGAAGACAAGAAATAATCGGCAAAGTGTGGTACTTGAGAAGGAAGCAAAGCTAGAAATCAGGGCCTTGTTAGAAGGAATCAATCTGAGAAGCAAGATTGTGCACTGTAACAAAGAGAAGACATATGAACATGATGGTGCAAGTAAGTTTCCTGGTTCAGAGATAGAATTTGAGGGATCCCTGGGTGGCGCAGCGGTTTAGCTCCTGCCTTTGGCCCAGGGCGCGATCCTGGATTCCTCGGGATCGAATCCCACGTCGGGCTCCCGGTGCATGGAGCCTGCTTCTCCCTCTGCCTATGTCTCTGCCTCTCTCTCTCTCTCTGTGACTATCATAAATAAATAAAAAAAGAATTAAAAAAATAATTTGAGGAGATTCCTCTCAGGGCTTATTATAATTCCGTTCTGGAGTAGAAAATGAAATTATATCTTTAGAGTGGAGTTTTAGGTGAATATAATCATAATGAAGAGAGAGAGGGAGGAAGGGAAATAGGGAAAAATAGAAGAATGGAAGGAGAGAGGAAGAGAAAGAAGGCAGGAAGACACATAGGAAAGAGAAAGGATAAAAAAGTCAAGACAGATCTAGGGGGAAAAAAAAAGGACAGATCTAGGGCATTGCTTGAATACGAATATTAGGAGTCTAAAATGGTGCCAATGTGTATATAGCCCTTACCAAGCTGTCCTGGCATCCACAAAACAGTGTTTTTATTCAAACTTGGAATTTTCTAGACAAATATGTTGTATGGACAATGTGACAAGGCAATTAGGTTCATCATATTTGCATTCGTTGTCTAAGAACTAGATGCAGATAATAGAAAAATATGGAGCACAAAAAGACTTAGAAAGTAAAGTGGAAGAGTCAAGAGAATAAACATGTCAAAGTAGTCAAAGAGTTATTAAATTTGTTTTTTGTAACTGTTTCTGTAAGAAATGTATATAACCCTACACGAAACGTTCCTTTACCAGAGCACTCTTTTTCCTTTGCGAAGATTGTGTATTCCAGGCAGCTGTCCTATGTTGGACTCAAAGAACATTCTCATGCTTCCTCAGAAAAAAATCTTTTTTTTTTTTATAAATGGAATGAAGATGTGTAGACAATTGGATGCAGAATGCTACAGCATGTTTCTTGATTTATACAGTTAAGCTATGTAAAATTCAGATGCCAAATTTGAAACATAGAAATCAATTTCCCTTTTCTGTTGCAGTAACAGTAATTAATACCTGTCTAACTTTGTGTTGTCTGGAAGCGGGGGCAAGCAAAGGTCACTTATGTAGCTTATCATAACAAGAAAGGAAAGGAAATATGTACACAAATAGTTTGAGAATTTACAGCTGCATACATTTCTCTCATTGAACGAATGTTTTGCTATGTTTAATATTTACTTCTTAGTCATCAACACATTATATCTCAACTAGAATTTTGTTAACAAGATATCAATAGCATAAAACTTTGTTTGAACTTTGCATCTTGAGGAAGACATGATAATAGTGTCACTGTGTACAATTGCTGATTCTCTTGTGTGTGTATGTGTGCCATGGAAGTTTTCCTTTCATTTATTATAAACTGTTCTCTTACCGTGAAGACATTAGGAAATAAATATTTTCAAGTTGGTAATTGGAACTTCTGTGAAATTAAGTTCCCTATAGGAATTTTACTTCATTTATCTCCTTTGGAATACACAGAGGGCAAAAAACAAACAAAAATAAAAACAAACCGAAAAAAAATCAAAACAAAACAAACCAAAAAACATCCCCAAAACCAAACCATATCTACAAAAACATGTCCCATGAAACTAAGAATCAATGAAAGAAATTAAGCTATAAAACATCCTTGCCAAATTCTGTAATTGTTGCACTCAAATAGAAAAAGATGTGCAAAAACCAAACAATATAAAAAACTAAAAATCTAGAACAAAATGCACACTTTTATTGGTCGTGAAAATCATATATGAAAATTTTTTATTAGAATATTATATCTTAGAGTCCTGATCAAATCAGGGAAGAAACCATTTATTTCTAAAGAAGACAGAATGGTACAAAGGTAAACACCATGCTTACATGTAGTTTCTATTTCAATTTAGCAACCTAGCCAGATGTCAAAAAAGAAAAAAAAAAAAAAAAGAAAGAAAAAAAGAAAGGAAGGCAAACAGCAACATCCAGGGAACACTACATGACTCTGATTTTAATGGTTTTACTTTGTGCATCACTAACCTTTGAAATGCCAACTTCTGAAAGCACAATTGCTAAGAAAACAACAGATTTGATGAGAGAGTGTTGAACAGCAAACATGACTCTTAGATGGACACTTCTCAGTCCCCTTTCTCTCTTCAGTATTGCTCTTCAATAAATCTTTTCAGTAAATTGATTACTATATTTATATATAATTAATATTCTCCAAAATATAATTACATATGATACAAAAAAGGTAAATGATTTATAGCAGAGAAAGATTATTCAAAGATTAATTCCAAACAATAACTCAGAAAAAATATGGACAGCTGGTATTATGAAACAAAACAAAATAAAAAGTACCATAGAAAGGGTTCAATAATGAGACAATTTTTTAAAAGGATAAAAACAAAATAAAAATCAAGTTGACAACTTTGTGAAGAAATAGAAGAATAAAAAGACCTTAGTGATTGATATAACATTAAACACCAAAAAAAGAAAAATATATAACTTAGAACATTTGAAATACCTATTGAAAGTCATGTCAAATGTTGGGAAAAGGCCAAAAGATATAAATATAACTAAAAAATTAAATTGCAGAATTAGAAGACAGAGAAATGCCAACATGCACAAAAATAATAGTGTTGAGTAAGAGAACAGGAAATAATGGGAAAGAGGTAGAGAATCTGAGAAAAAAATCTTTAAAAAATAAGAACATTACAATACAAAGGTCTATCTTTTACCTAAGTTGATATGGAAAAAAATAGTAATATAAGCTCCTTAATTATTCAATTTTAATATTAAAAAATCATATTAGCAAATACACAGGAAAATCAAGTTGCCTACAAAGGGGAAGAGAAGGAATATTATTAGTGTAGGCTCCTTTTTCCCCACAGTAAATACCAGAATTCAGACTGTAACATCAATAATATTATGAAGTAAACACTGTCCCAATGAAGTAAACACTGTCCCGTTATTTTTTCTTTAATCCAAAAATTGCTTCAATATAAAAAGTGTATGCAAAATAAAAGGGTTTAAATTGATAGATATTTATCTAGGGTTTCTACACATTATCATAATTGAATTATCCCTGAATTGTTTTTAATTTTGAGAAATACTTTTAAGAAGTGAAAGTTATACTCTGAGAACATAAATAGAAATAACACAAAGGGTAGGTAGATTTTTTCTTGGTGTTTAGAAATATGCACATAACCTAACCCCAAGAGTTCCATTTCTGAGAATAAATCATAGAGAAGCCCTGTGCAAGTGAATAATTATACCTGTTCAATAATATTTATTGCATAATTTCTGAAAGAGAAGAATATTCAAATGCCTAAATGATCAACATATTAAAATGATTGAACTAAGACTATTCATATCAACATCTATAAATTTTGAAAGCATATGAATGGGAAAAAAAGCTGCAGAATATTAACATGATACCAGAAAAAAGAATATTAGATAAAATGTAAACAGCATGAAAAGCCAAGTTAACAAGTTAACAAGTAAATGGGATAATCTAACAGTTCACAGAAGATAGTAAATTGCATTATTTTGCATAATCATATAACTTTGCATAATGTAGTACTTTAAATATTATTTAAATCTTATCTTATTCTCTCATGAAAAACACATAGATTAGCATAAGCCCTTCCATATATATATAAACCTATTTATCGTGGTAAGGCTTGCATAATATATAAAATAGTCAAATCACTTTGTTGTATACCTGAAACTAATATAATATTACATGTCAACTATACTTCAATTTAAAAAAATGTACAAGACACTCAATTGTCTGGCCTTAAAACTATAAGCATCATAATACATTATAGTCCTATAATACATGCATTTTGTCATGATTGGTGGTGCTGGTAAAATAACACTTTATAGAGTTGTAATTTTTTTCTCAAAATTTTATTCATTTATCTGAGAGAGAGGGAGCATGAATGAGGGGCAGAGGGGCAGAGGGAGAGGGATAAGCAGACTCTACAATATGGGGCTAGATCCCAGGACCCCGAGACCATCACCTGAGGTGCAAGGAGATGCTTAACTGACTGAGCCATCCAGGAGTTATAATTTTTTTTTTTTTTGTAATTGTGTTACAGATTCAACTCTATCTGTAACAGTTAAAAGAACACATTAGAAAGAAAGTGTAGAGAAAGTATATGATGACATATAAGAGAAGATATCTAAAGAAATTCTATGAGTAAAACTGCAGACATTAATAGAGAAAAGCTTTTTAATTGCATTTGTTATTTAACATTTATATATTAATGTTAAAATGCAAAAACTGCCTCTTAAATTTTATTGATCATATAGTAAACTACAAGAATAATGAAATTTCTTGAGGCACCTTGGTGGTTCAGTCAGTTAAGTGGTGGTGTCTTGATTTTGGCTTAGGTGATCTCAGGGTCATGGAATTGAGTCCTGTGAGGAGCCCTGTGTTGGGTTCCATGATCAGCAGGGAGTCTTCTTGGGTATCTCTCTCCCTGTCCATCTGGTCTTCTCGTTTTCTCTTTCTTTCTCTCTCAAATAATAAATAAATCCTTAAAAATAAAAAGAACAATGAAATTTCCTTTAAATTAGAGATTATGTCTATACTTTTCAAATGCACTGATTTGTACTAAGTGTATTTGCTGTTAGCTCATTGGAATCAATAATAGTATCATTAATGTTCACACATAACTAAAAAATTATTGACCTGTTTGAATAATAAGTAGATTTTAGAAAATAGTTTTGAATGAGGAAGTGATACTTGGCAATTCAAATTTAATTTAATAACATTTAGATACTACATGACAGGACCTGAGATCCTGACCAGAACTGCAGTAAGACACTTAACTACTGAGCCACCCAGACACCCCAAGATGATTTTTTTTTCAAATTGCCAGTGTCCAGAAAAATTACTAATTGTTTTTACCTTACATGTAATAAGACTTGTTCAACTCTATGAACCTGTCCCATGATACAAATGCAAATTTTATACAAATAAATATTAATTTACTTTAAAAGTATTGTTCATGGACATGTTAATTAAGTATTTGTATTAATAGGTAAATGTGCTATGCTAAGAAAATACTAATGTATAAGATGGAATATAGTGAACAAAAAACTACCAAAGTAAATACTAAAATTAGATAATTGAAATTTAAATGTAGCTCTAATCTTACTTTGTTTCTCAGATTTTAAGAATTATCCAAATTTTTATGTATATAAAAAAACTCATTAAAAATGTGTATAGGTGGTAAAACAAGTCTTGTTGCTGTTCCTTTTCTAGTTTTCTCATGGTTACTGGGAATGTTCTCCTTGAAGCAACCAATTGAGTTTTATATTTGCATTCACAAAGTGTACCTGACATTGTATTTTTCCCATAATAAATATTGGTTTGAAACAACTAAAGCATCAATATTGATGTGAACATCTAGACTAGAATCTCTAAGTCAATAAATATTATACATACAATGAATAAACAGAATTCAACCTTTTAGAAGCTCTGAAATACCAACTAAAAGTAATGGAAATAATGGATAATTTTTTTTAGTGCATGAAAATAGGCCACAATGACATAGAAGCAATATATTTGAAGTGTACTGTGATGGTCTGTCAAATCAGGCTTTTCAGTCAGATGCACAGCCTTTTCATTCTCTCATTTTCTCTTTACATTCTCATCTATCAAACACAATCCTTGGTCTCATACTCTACCTAAAGACTTTTCTGACAGTTTTGAATTCCATTATTTTTTCTCTTCTCCTTTCATTGTGATATTCCTCAAATTTTTTAGTATATGTTCACATGCAAGAGGTGAGCAGCATTTACTAAGTTCCCCAGACTAAATAATAATTTATTTATCACTTATAAATAATAAATAAGCTGTTAGGAGTTTTCAACTACAAATAACAATAATCTCCTAAAATGTTTTATTTATTTTATTTTTTATTTTTTTTAAGATTTTATTTATTTTTTCATGAGAGACACAGAAAGAGAGAGCAGAGACACAGGCAGAGGGAGAAGCAGGCTCCATGCAGGGAGCCCAACGTGGGACTCAATCCCAGGTTTCCAGGATCAAGCCCTGGGCCAAGGGGAGCGCTAAATTACTGAGCCACCTGGGCTGCCCAATAAAAATGTTTTAAAAATAAGTCAACTGTATTAGCTCACATAAGAGGAAGCCCCAAGGCAGGGTAATTCCAGAGTTCTTTAATTCAAAGACATTGTCAAATATCCAAGTGTGTTTGTTGTGATCTCCTGTCTTGGCCCATTAGGTGGGATCCTCTTATGAATTCTAGACAGCTGCAAAAAGTTACAGTTGTCTTCAAGCATTTTAAATATGTCTCTCTCTCTATATATATATAATATATTGTATTATACATACATTAATATTATCAATATTAATATATCAATATTATATGAACTATTAATATAAATATAAATATATTAATGTCAATTATTTATATATATAATTATTTATATATATTAATGTCAATTATTTATATATATATTTATATATATTTATATTTATATATATATAAGCTTTGCCTTTTTTTTTCCTCCTAGCACCTACAACCTGCAAGGCACATTGACAAATTAACAAATAAATAAATTCTACTATAGACTGCTATCTTTCCATTCCAAAACTTTTTTTTTTTCCATTCCAAAACTTTCAAGAAAACTTTTTTCAGAGGAAAAAATGGACCTAACTAAGAAACACCTAATTTAACTGCTGAGGCATATTGAATTAGCCCTGAATGAAAAGAGTAATTTGATTACACTCTGAGATTTAAAACTTTCAGCATGCGGTTATCTAAACTGGAACATCAATAACTAACTAAATACTCAATTGTTAATAATACCAGTGTAAGTATCCTAGGGTTGCTAGCCTTTCATTTCTCAAAACTAGCATTCTTGACACTTCCTAACTTCTCTTTTTTTAAAGTTTTTAAAAACTATTTATTTATTTATTATTTTAGAGAGAGAGCGCAGCAGAGCATGCAGGTGCATGTACAGGGGAGCAAGAGAATATCAAGCAGATTCCCCACTGAGCATGGAGCCTGACATAGGGCTGTATTTCACAACCCAGAGATCATGACATGAGCCAAAATCAAGAGTTGGGCATTCAACCAACTGAGCCATCCAGGGCCCCTTCTCTCTCTCTTTTAAAGTTTTTCTTTAAATTCCAGTCAGTTAACATACAGTGTAATATTAGTTTCAGTTGTACAATATAGTGATTCAACACTTCCATATAGACACATGAAAAGATATTCAACATCACTGATCATCAGGGAAAGACAGATCCAAACTCCAATGGCATGTCACCTAAATTTACTCTTAAATCCACTGGACACAGGACTCCTATGTGGCTCTTGGGAATACCAAAGTTACTAATGTTGTCCATGTGTTCTCTTAGATCTCCAACCACTGCTCATATCAAACTTCCATTTCTTGATGATTGCTGATCTCAGTTGATGATTAAACTTAAAAGTGGTTTAAGAACTTTGAATGACCAACAGGCTTAATGTTTCTGATGAGTCAATACACATTTAATGTATTTTAAATTCACTGGATTTCTAATTGGTAAAATTGGAAGGAGAGATATCTATAAGAATGGTTCCCTTCAGCATTTACTGATTACTGTTTTACAAACCAGGGCAAGATTATTTTCACTCTGTTGGAAATTTGTATGTTTTTGCATTATCTCCAAATTCTTCAGATTCTAGAATGTTTGATGAGGAAAAAAGCTCATTTGACAAGATTTAGGTAAAACTTTCCTCTTTTGATTAAAAATTTGGTACATATTGTATTCCAAAGATCAATTAATATGATGAAAATAAAGGGAAAATAGAGAATTAGACTTGCAATTGTTAAATATGCTTTTTATTATTGACATTCACATATGGAAATGATGGTACCCATCTTTAACACAGTTGGAAAGAAATATAATTGTCATGGAGAATGTGACAATATTCATAGGTGTCATGCTCATGGTTAGATGTCTGTTTTACTCCTTGACATACTCACACTGACAAGGTGCTTATCACCCTTGTTCTTACTATTGGCTCACAGTCAATAAAGTATCATTATCGATAGATTCTACACCCCATTTCCTTTTTGGATTATGCTTCTGACAAACTAGAGTGTTAATCAAAGATAAAAAGAATTCTGTAATTTATCTTAATTGTAGAATTAATATTTAAACATTACATGTTCTACTCTCAGAACCTGAAGATTTACTTCTTTATTTACAGGGCCAAGTGTAGTGAAATTCATCAATAATGAACACCACTAATACAATTTCATGCTCACCCTCCCCAACAGTTACCTTGCATCATTGAGAACTCTACCAGGAAATAAAATACAAGGGATTGTAAGGGATTTTTGCCCTTATTATTTTGCCCCTACTATTATACTAAAAGTAATTCTGTACCCAATTTTCCACACTAAAAAGAAACATATCACCCCCTGAAGTATGTTTAGAGTATATTTTGCACCTAATTACTTCATGTGAACATTTGCTTTCTCATTGAAGAATTGAAAACTCTTTGAGGTCAAGCCTCAGAAAATGTGGAAATTCTGGTATTTGCTTTAATTTCCTCTCAAACATAAAAATAGACACTCATTAAATCTCTCTAAACTTTGCTTTGTATAATTAAAATAATTATGACAAGTATCTTTTGATGGCAGTAGGAAATATACCATGTCAACTGCCTTTTAAATAAGATCCTGGCATTCATCTACAATTTTCATATGTTCAGAATAGAATATCCTAACTCTGGAGGAAGAAAAATCTTCAAGTTCTTTAAGCTATTATAGTCCATTGTTTTCAATGTTACTTTTAAACGTACACCTGTTAGTATTTTAAGATAACTAATTAGAAGATGTCAATTATCAATATATTCTTAAATAACAGTATAATAATTTGTATGATAGTATATAACATAGATTAATCAGCTGTTTTGCAATAGAGACCTTGGATAACACATACTTAACTGATTTATAGGAATTATTCATGCAAAATATTTTCTTCTGCAAATATTTGGCTGGTTGGCCAACACTAGCATTATCTCAAAAGAATTTCCAAATGAAATTAGAATGTCCACTCAGATACTCGTTGAAAAAATAAGAATTTTTACAGAATAAAATATAAGAAATAAAAAAAAATCATTAAGCTTGGATTTTTTGAAAAACTAATTTGATCACTTTTATATCTTGTGAAACTGCTCTGAACACAAAGAACAGATATTCACCACATTTGAATTTAAAAAGTGGGGGAAGGGATCCCTGGGTGGCGCAGCGGTTTGGCGCCTGCCTTTGGCCCAGGGCGCGATCCTGGAGATCTGGGATCGAATCCCACGTCAGGCTCCCGGTGCATGGAGCCTGCTTCTCCCTCTGCTTGTGTCTCTGCCTCTCTCTCTCTCTCACTGTGTGCCTATCATGAATAAATAAAAATTAAAAAAAAAAATAAAAATAAAAATAAAAAATAAAAAGTGGGGGAAAGAGAGCAGCTCCTGACATTCTGAAGATGGCCTGACACATTTAGGCTGTTATTTTCCTATTAGATATAAACAATTTTTGGGCACCTGAGTGGCTCAGTGCTTGGGCTTCTGCCTTCGGCTCAGGGCGTGATCCCGGGATCGAGTCCCATATCCAGCTCCCTGCATGGACTCTGATTCTCCCTTTTTCTATGTCTCTGCCTGTCTCTCTCTGTCTTTCATGAATAAATAAATACAATCTTTAAAAAAAAGCAATTTCACAAAGTACCATCCTTAGACAGGTTACTCTAAGACCATGATAAAATGGGACAAACTGAGACCACTTTGTAATTTTGTTTAAGCACAGTGAAAAATAAATAATTGTTAAAAACTCCAAAATACAAACACCTCCCTCACCTTCTGAGAAAAATAAATTAATATTTTTAAAATAACTACAGCTTCACTCTTCTGTTAGTCTCCTCTTACTATAGGTAAATTTTATTGAGATAGACAATCACAGAGTTGCCTTCACTTTCTGACAGCATCAAACCTAGACAAACACTTGCTTCCTTACATCTTCACAAAAATTACCCAACGCCCCATATCCTATAATGGGTTCTTTCTAGCACCTTCCTTCAGAGATACTCCATGGTTCACCATAGTGTATGTTCTCCTTTGCTGCAAAGATAGATAAATCCAATTTGCTTAACTATGAGTGTATTACTGGTGGTCTTTGGCTTGATTATGTTAAGTGAAAGTGACAACTTTTAAGGTAATGAGGCAGAGAAAATAGCCATAGTCATCAAACATCTAAGTCATGCTCCAGTTCCTATTTTAAATTCTCGTGTGCCTAAAATCAAACAAAAGCACACATGTACAAACTCTCTTTCACATTTAATCCAGGAGGGAAACAACGGAAAGTGCTATGAATTCACCATTATCATGAGAAATAACACTTGAATCAAGGATAATGAAAAGAAACCTGTAAATGTGTGTGCCTGTGTGTGCAAATAAAGCCGTGTTTAAATTTGAAAAGTAAAATTAGTCAACAGTTGTGTTTTATTATTTTTTTTCTTTTTTCCTTTTAATAATTTCGTGGGAGTGTGGAGGTTGAATGATGCCATCCCACTGCCAGCAAATGACAAAATTCTAATCTTTGAACCTTGTGAATATGTTACATTATATTTTACAAGGGATTTTGCAGATGTAATTAAGGCTCTGGACCATAAAATAAGGAGATTACCCTGAATTATTGGAGTGATCCCAATCTAATCAGATGAGCCTTCAAAAGTAGAGCATTTTTTCTGGCTTAAAACCAGAGTTATAGCAAAAGGAGGAGGAGGGATTGGAAGTAGAGAGAGACTTGACCCTGAGTTGCCAGAAAGAGGTTACATGAAAGGCACCAGAAGGAATAGGACAGTCTCTAGGCATGCAGACTGCTCTCTAGGTGACAATGGCATCAAATGGGGACGTCAGTCCTCCAAACACAAAGATGAACTGAATTCAGTCAGCAACCTGAATGATTTTGGGAGCGGATCCAGAGCCTCATGAAAGAAATGCGTCCTTGCTCACACCTTGATTTCAACTGTATGAAACTAAGTAGAGAACATAGTTGTGTGATGCTGTATGTGGACTCTGACATACAGAACTGTGAGACAGTAAATGGGTGTTGCATCCAACTGCTCAATTTGTAGTGATTTGTTATTGTGGTAAAACAAAACAAAACAAAACAAAACAAAACAAAAACCTAAAAATTCTGTTTGAAGCTCGGGGTTAAGCAAAAGAGTTTGTTCTGCACCCTTTGGGACTAATCCTTATACCAGGACAAAGGTGACTCCTTAGCTCAACATCTATTTTTGTTACATATATCTTTTTCCTGTTTTCTAGATTCTACAAATCACTTTTATAAGAAAAAAATTTATTTATATATGTGTTTCTTTATATAGAGGAGGGGAGAAAAAGAAAGGTATAGGAGCACTGCCTTAAGAAAGTATCTAGGCAACAACAACAAAAAATGTAGTAAAAGAATAAAGTATGCAAGGAATTTATCTGAGCTTGGATTAATCTAATGTATAAATACAAGAATAAATTTTGCTATACTAAAGTAGTCGGGCACAGGGAGAAAAGTTTCAGAATTGTTGTAATAAGCTAATGAGATGAATGGATTTTGAGAAAGGTGTTTGTCATTTGAACATCATGAAGACAATAAAGTAAAAATAAAATTCTGAGACTTAGTATGACTATAAAGTTATAGATTTTAAACAAGTTGCATGTAAAAATTTTTGATTATTGACATGCATGTACACATATGCATTTATACAAATATACTTTAAAATAAAAAAAAACATGCAGAAACCTACCTAATTTCCTTATGAAATTATTTTGATTATTGCTAACTACTACATACTTTTTCTAAATAATGAAAGATATGTTTTATATTATGGAAGTATCTGAATCTAGTAAAAGCTAAACAAGCATTTGAGGAAAAAAATGTGCCCAGTTGGGCATAGCTTTCTGTTTATTAGGGAATCAGAGCTACTTCACAAACAGAATGTTTCTAATTCGACTTGGCAAAATTTAAGTTTAATCTTTTTCTTAAGAAAGATATTTGAATTTAGTATGAATTCTTGCATTATATATGTATATCTTGCATTATATATATATAAAGATATATATATTTAAGATATATATCTTTCATTTTATATATATATATATAATGAAATGTCAAAAAAAGTCTGCTTGTCATTAATTGCATTAAAATTTGTGAGGTTCCTAATAAATTCTAGATAATAGTCCTTATCTTGAGTCTATCTCCAAGTTATTTTGAAAATTTCCTAAAGTGAGTAATTCAGCTTATAGTGTTAGAACCATTTAGAGATTTCATTCAAATGCATGTGTAACAAACACAAGATTGGAATGGTTTAATCAAAAATAGATTTGTTTTCACTTACCATGTTTGTAAGTAGGTTACCCAGGATTGGTGCAATCATAACACAATGTCTTTAGTGTCCCAGTCCCAGTCTGTCTTTCAGCTATAATACCTTTTGTTGTTCTCATGATTGTGGAATATTCACAAAGACACTTCAGTAACTCTATCCTTTCTTTCTGTACACTGCCCAGGAAGAAGAAGAAAGCAACAAGCTGGAAGTGGTAAAAAAGCAAAAGTTTCCCAGTCAGCTCTAGTATCTATCCTTTGGCTTAGTTGGCCAGAATTTTGTTACTGAATAACTCTTGTTGCAGAAAATTCGTGAAATATAGCTGACAATTTAGGCATGTAGCCATCTAGAAGAAAAGGAGTTTTGATTGGTAAAGGAGTAAAGGAAAATGGATTTGTGACTGCATGAGCCGTGTGTAACGAGGCTTACTAACCTTAACTGAAGACATAGTCACTTCTCCATCTTTAGTATCTGATGCCATACCACAGATAGACTAATGCATACTTTTCTAATTGTAATTTTGATAGGAATCACATTAAGAGTATAAAATACTTTGGACGGCATAGGCATTCTAACAGTATTTGTTCTTCCAATCCATGAGCATGGAATGGCTTTTCCATTTCTTTGTGTCCACTTTCCTGTACAATTTCTTTCATGAGTGTTCTACAGTTTTCAGGGTACAGATCTTTTACTCTTATGGTAAGGTTTAATCCTATTATTTTGGGTATAATTGTAAATGGAGCCGTTTCCTGATTTCTCATTCTACTGCTTCATTATTGGTGCATAGAAATGAAAGATTTCTGACAATGCTTCTGTATCCTGTGAACTTACTGAATTTGTGTATCAGTTCTAGCACTTTTTTGGTGGAATCTTTTGAGTTTTCTCTATAAACAGTATCATGTCTTCTGCAAATAGTGAAAGTCTGACTTCTTCCTCACTGATTTGGATGCCTTTTATTTCTTTATATTGTCTGATTGCTGGAGCTAAGACTTCTAGGACTATGTTTGGTAAAGTGGTGAGAGCAAATATCCATTTCTTGTTACTAACCTTTCCTCACTGAGGATGTCAACTGTGCATTTATCATATATGGCCTCTATTAGATTGAGGTATATTCCTTCTAAAAGTACTTTGTTGAGGGTGTTTACCATGAATGGGTGTTGTACTTTGTCAAATGCTTTTCCAGCATCTGTTGAAAGGATTATATGGTTCTTATCATTTCTTTTATTAATGTGTTGTATCACATTGATTGATTTGTGAATATTGAACTGCCCTTCCAACCCAAGAATAAATCCCACTAAATCATGGTGAATAATTTTTTTAATGTGTTGTTGGATTCAGTTTGCTGATATTTTGTTGAGGATATTTGTATCTATGTTCATCAGAGATATTAGTCTGTAGCTCTCTTTTTTTGTGGTGTCTTTATCTGGTTTTGGTATCAGGGTAATGCTGGACTTACATAATGAATTTGGAAGTTCCCTTCCTTTGTTTTGCTCTTTCTTTCTTTCTTTCTTTCTTTCTTTCTTTCTTTCTTTCTTTCTTTCTTCTTCTTTCTTTCTTTCTTTCTTTCTTCTTTCTTCTTTTTTTTCTTTCTTTCTTTCTCTTTCTTTCTTTCTTTCTTTCTTTCTTTCTTTCTTTCTTTTTTCTTTCTTTCTTTCTTTTTTCTTTCTTTTTTCTTTCTTTCTTTCTTTCTTTCTTTCTTTCTTTCTTTCTTCTTCTTTCTTTCTTTCTTTCTCTTTCTTTCTTTCTTTCTTTCTTTCTTTCTTTCTTTCTTTCTTTTCTTTCTTTCTTCTTTCTTTCTTTCTTTCTTTCTTTCTTTCTTTCTTTTCTTTCTTCTTTCTTTCTTTCTTTTTTTCTTCTTTCTTTCTTTAATAGTTTGAGACGAATCAGTATTATCTCTTCTTAAACATTTGGTAGAATTTATCTGTGAAGCCATCTGGTCTTGGACTTTTGTTTTTGAGAACTTTTTGATTACTGATTCAATTTCTTTGCTGGTAATCAGTTTTTTCAAATTCTCTCTTTCTTTTTTTTCAGTTTTGATAGATTTATATTTCTGGGAATTTATCCATTTCTTCTAAGTGGTTTAATTTGTTGGCATATAGTTTTCCTAATATTCTCTATGATTCTTTGTATTTTTGTGATGTTGGTTGTTATTTTTCCTCATTCATTTGTGATTTTGTTTATTTGAACCTTTTGTTTTTGATTAGTCTTGCTAGAGGTTTATTAATTTATCATTTTTATCATTTTTCAAAGGACCAATTCTGGGTTTCATTATTCTGTTCTATTCATTTTTGTTTTGTTTTTGTGTCTAGATCATTTATTTCTGCTCTAGTTTTTATTTTTATTTTTTTACTCTTCTCTGCTAGGTTTAGGTTTTGTTTGTTTGTTTGTTTGTGTTTAGCTCCTTCAGAAATATTTTTTTAAAGTGTAAGCTAAGGGCACCTGGGTGGTTCAGTCAATTAAACTACTGCCTTGGGCTCAGGTTGCGATCTCAGGGTTCTATGATTGAGCCTCAAGGTGGGCTCTTTGTTCAGTAGGGAGTCAGCTTCTCCCTTTGTCCCTTGTCCCCTGCTCATGCTCTCTCTCTTTCAAATAAATAATTAAAATATTTTTAAAGAAATAATAAAAATAAGATGTAAACTGATTCCTGGAACTTAAGCTCCAGATATACAAGAGTTAATAACTGGCACATGAGTAGATAGATGTTCCATAATTACTTTAAATACACATTTTATGTTATATTAGGATGGAGTTCTTACAGCAGTATAATCATAGTATAATATAAGGGAAAAAGTAAGAATGATCCTTGGTGAAACAATTAAAGATATTTTTGTTTTCTCAGGAAGGTAGTATAGCTAATGTAAAAGTATGTAGTCAAAAGTTTGGTGGTTTGGTTATTTCTTGAAAAAACCTCATTGCGACATGAAACAAAGGTAGAAGAGAGGGAAATTAGGATTGCAGAAGGCTGAGAATATTTGTGAGATGGAATATTGAATTAAAACAGAAATAGCAATCTTTTTTCCATCTCCATGACTTATTTTATAACTGAAATTTTGTACTTCTTACTTTTTTTTTTTTAAGTGTGTGTTACTGTTAAGTGTTTAGATTAATGAGAACAGAACAGGGAATGTTGGTTGGGGATGTTCAACAGAGAATCAGCATAGGTGATTAAAGCCATGAAGAAAAATTTGTTCATGAGGGATCATAAGTGAAAAGACAAGAAAAAAAAATGAAATCTATAAAGAATAGTCACTAAAAGGAACTGAAAATGAATCAGTCAATAACAGCAAGAACCAAACAACCAACATCTATTGAGTGTTAATTATATGCCTGGCTTTTTCTTAAGCACATTACATCATTTAACAATAATTACAATAATGTTAATCCATATAATTTTCATGCAGATGAATAAGTAATGTCATGATATTTGAATGATGTCCAATATGAGTAGATTTTAAGAATGCAAACTAATCAACAGTGCCAAAAATGAAGCAAGAACAAAGAAATTGAAAAATAAAATGTGTTTTTATCTTACTATATTTCTTCATGTTTACACTGAAAAACAGATGATTTTATAAAAATTTCATTGTATTCCATATGTTTCTTAATTTTGGAAGAGTAAGCAATATTTGTTTATTTGCTGTTCCATTTTATTTCTCCATTACATGCCTATATCAGTAAGATGAGGAGAGACAGTTCTCAAATTCCTAGTATTTTTTTATTTGTTTTTATTGAAATTCGATTTGCCAACATACAGTATAACACTCAGTGCTCATCCCATCAAGTGTCCTCCTCAGTGCCCGCCACCCAGTTACCTCAATACCCTCCCACCTCCCCTTCTGCAACCTTTTGTTCATTCCCAGGGTTAGAAGTCTCTCATGGTTTGTCTCCCTCTCTATTTTTTCCCACTCAGTTCCCCTCCAAATTCCCGGCATTTAATGGAAACCAAACAATGTCCTTTTCCCTCATTTTATCCAGTTATTTCTTTTCTTTTCTTTCTATTGTTTTCTTAAAGTAAATATGGACATTTAAACTATTGGGTTGAGAACTATAAGGAGCTCAGCACAGAGAGCTCCATCTTAGCTCCTGCATTAAGAGACTTGGTCAGCCTTAACCTGACCTCTATCAGCCTAAGCCCTAGTCCTTGGGACAAGGCAGGTTCTTTTAGAGCTTCTTTCTGTCTCAGGGCTGTCAAAAGAATGATCTGTTTGTTATAGCCATACCTAATGAAAACCCCCATCCTCCTTTCCTTAGAACATTTAATAAAAATGTCTTACAATTATGAATTTTTAATTTGCCTTAGTTTCATAAATCTGATGCATATTATCTTTTCAAAATCAGTCAATATTAAATATTTATTTATTTTAAGAAGAATATGCAATGTTATTTTTCCTAATGTGACTTCATATTTGGGGGAGAAAAAAAAACATGACCAAAATCATGATTATACTAAAGAAAAGTCATTAATTATTAATTTGATTAATCAATAAATCTTCTTTTAGAGCATTCTAAATACCAAGGACTCAAGTAGTTTGCCAATTTAAATAGGTTGGATTTGAGCAATACTTGCATTAAAAAAGGAACAAGGTCATATTAGTTTATGATATTAAACAATTCCATTCTAGTGAATATCAAGTTGGTCAGTAGTGAAATGAGCAAGAATGGAGTTAATATGAAGTGAGGAAGTGAGTCCAAAAAGACATCCAGAGAGAGCAATCAGAAAGTACTTTAGGTCCAAATAAGACTTTATGTTTTTTTCTAAGTAAAATATAAAGACAAATGTTTGATAACAGATTGGTAATTTGAGTCATAAGTGGAGCTAAACTGTTCTGCAGATAATATACTCCAAAGAAGTTAGAACAAAGACTGAAGATTATTGAGAACATGCTTTAGTAGTCCAGCTGAGGAGAAGACATTCAAAAGAGATTTAAATATTGCACAAAATGAGAATATGTAGTATTTTGAAGTTAAAATGGACAAAATTTGCTAACAGGTTGGATATAGGGTGTGAAAGCAAGAAAAGTTTCAAAGACTTAGGTTTTTGGCCTAAAATTACTTAAATGATGGTAAATGGAAAATGTATACCACAAATGAATATTGAATAAAAATAGAATTCAATTCCAGATTTAGCAGTTGTCACTTGAGGTGTATTCTTAATAGCCTGTTTATATGCCTTTGTATAATCTTTAGTGTTAGGGACAGTAGTAACAGAGCGGGGTTGGATATAGATTTCTGGGTCCTGAGATTAGGGATGCATGCTGATGTTCAACAGAGAGGGACTCTAGTTAGAAAGCAAAGAGATGCTTGCATTTAGTGAGAAATGTTGTTATAATAATTTAGCACAAACGATAAAAGGTAGGAAAAGATTTATTTATAAAGTTTCAGTTGTATTAAATTGTACTATATTTTGTTGCAGTAGAGCAAACCAACTCCTTTCTGAGATGTAGAATAGCTGTATAAAATATTGGAAAAATTAGATTCATATAACTGTAATTAAAATGAAGAATTATGGAGACATGATCCCATAGATAAGTAAAACCCAATGCTAAGAGACAAACATTTGAAGTTTCTTTGTAACCAGGTATCTAGTAATTCCAGAAGAGATCATATTGAGAAAGAAAAGCTAAGAAAATATTTAGCTAAGCTGGGGTCCCAGATAAATCAGAGTTTAAGTTATTTGTTTTATTTTTGTATCAGGGCGCAAGAAAAACAGAATTATAAATAAACTGGCCTTCTCACAGACTGAAATTCAGCTTAACTCATCAGAATTTCCATGAACCAGGATTGATAATGAACCTATTGATTCTATTATAAGATAACATCATGTTAGATCTCACAACATTACCACGATTTTGTATGCAATTTTTGGTTCATCATCATCGTCATTATCGTCGTCCTGCAGCCACAGGAGATGGGACAATGCAACTGAAAAATAAAATATAATAGAAATAGAAATACAAATTTAAAATAAATGTGCTTAATATAATCAAAAGGATAAAATGGGAAATTGAAAATTTGTAAAGGAACTGGAAACAAAAAAAATCTGATGAAAAATTGAAAGTAAAACTAAAATAATAAAATAAAGCTCAAAAATTTGCTAGTGAAGAAACTAATGGAGATAGAGTAATAGAAGGAAGTTCATTTTCATAATGAGAGAAGAATAGCCCTTATTACTCACATCAATCACCATATATATAAATTTCTTCTACAGAAGTCTAGAAAACTGCCTGTTATTAATACTTATAATCAAAACTGCATGAGATCGTTATAGAGCAGTAATGCAATACAAGGAAAGGAAAATAATTATATGAATTGGAAAAGAAGAAATAAAACTGTACTTGTTAAGTAATATGATCGTATACCTCAAAATTGGAATTATTAGAATTTTATTTTTAGAATTTATAATCCAGTTTGGATGTTTGCCATTTAATATATAAAAATCTAAGGTCAACATACAAAAAAATTGATCAACTTTATTTTATTTTTTCTGAGCAATAGACATATAAAGGAAAATATGTGTTAATAATTCATACATGTTAATTGATCATGTCAAATGTATATGAATAAGTCTAAGGAAAGTTATGCTAAACATGAAAAACAAATACTATGTTGAGGAAAAAACTAAACCTTGTAGAAATGGAAAAAAAAAAACTCAAAATCGCAAAGATATGCATTCACAAATTGCCTTGAAGACTCAATGCAATTCCAAATGAAAACGCAAAATAAAAATCTATCAAAATGTTTATATTCTGACAACTCAACTTAAATTTTGTATAAAATTGAGAATGATCGAGAAAAACAAAATCAATTTTGAAGAATAATGTAGAAGACCTTGTTTTACAGTTATTGAGATTTTTTACATTGCTAAAAGCATTTTAAAGATGTGATTTTGCTCATTGAAACAAAACAGTTGAAACAAAATATTGACATAAAGCAGTAGGAAAAAATAATAGCCGCGTTAGCTTGTTAGAACTATCAACAACATTACACAGGCTGGGTATCTTAAACAATAGAAATTTATTTTCCCAGTTATGGAGGCTGAAATTCAAGATCAAAGTTTTGGCAAGTTTGGTTTTCTTCTGAGCCCTCCCTCCCACCATGGTTTGTACATGATCACCTTTTTACCATGTCCTCTAATGGTCTTATCTGTGCAAACACATCTTTTGATGTTTCTTTGTGTTTACAAATTTCCTCTTTTCATAAAGACATCGGACTGGGTCATGGCCCATACTGACAACCTCATTTGACTTAATCACTTCGTTAAAGGCCCTATCTCCAAATACAATCGCATCCTGGTGTACTGGAGTAGGGGCTTCAAGACATTAATTTGAAGATGGGAGTAAAATTTCAGCCCATGAAAATTGCCTTTTAAATAACTGATTTTGTACCCCAATGTTTATAACAGTAATGCCCACAATAGTCAAACTATGGAAAGAGCCCAGATGTCCATTGACAAATGAATATATAAAGAAGATGTGGAAAAATAAAAAGATGATGTGATATATATACATATATATATATATATATATATATATATATATATATATATATAGGACTACTACTCAGTCATCAAAAACAAAACAAAACCAAACCAAAAGCAAAATCTTGCCATTTGCAATGATGTGGCTGGAACTAGAGGATATTATGCTAGTTGACATTAGTCAATCAGAAAAAGACATTATCGTATGATCTCACTCATATGTAGAATTTAAGAAACAAAACAGAGGATCATAGGGAAAAAGAGGAAAAAATAAAACAGGACAAAATCAGAGAGGGAGACAAACCATAAGAAGACTCTTAACCATAGGAAACAAACTGAGGATTGCTGGAGGGGCTCAGGGATGGAGTAACTGAGTCATGGACATTAAGGAGGGCATGTGATGTGTTAAGCACTGGGTGTTATATGACCAATGAATCACTGACCTCTACCTCTGAAACCAATAATACATTATATGTTAATTAATTACATTGAAATAAAATTTTAAAAAATAACTGGTTCTGGATCTGCTGGAGGGCCCAATAAAATTAAACTTTAATCCCTATCTCTCTCCATAAAAAAGTTTCATATGATTATTGATCTAAATATTTATTGACACACATTATGCTTTGTGAAATTTTCTCACCCTTTTTTGATATTCTGTTTGTTCATTTCAGTTTTTTTCTCTTTGCATTTCAGTAAGGAAGTTTCTATTCATACCTTCAAGCCCTGTCCTGGATACTGATGAGTTCATCAAAGGTATTCTTCATTTATTATGTTTTTGGTTTTTAATATTTCCTTTTGATTATTTCTTAGAGTTATAATCACTCTATTTGCATTGCCCATATGTATTCCATGTCCTCTATTTTTCCCATTAGAGTCCTTAACATATTAATCATAATTATTTTAAATTCCCTGTTAACTCCAAAATTGGTGTCATATTTGACTCAGATACCGATGATTGCTTTGTCTCTTCAGATTTTTTTTTTCTTTTTTTTTTTTTTTTAAATCTTTATTTATTTATGATAGTCACAGAGAGAGAAAGAGAGAGAGGCAGAGACATAGGCAGAGGGAGAAGCAGGCTCCATGCACCGGGAGCCCGACGTGGGACTCGATCCTGGGTCTCCAAGATCGCGCCCTGGGCCAAAGGCAGGCGCCAAACCGCTGCGCCACCCAGGGATCCCCAGATTTTTTTTTTCTTTTAGCATGTCTAGTGATCTTTATGTTGAAAGCCAGACATAACATGTTAGATAATAGAAATAGAAATAAGTCAAACTTTAGTGTGAGTTTTTGTATATCTGGCTATAAATTGGTCTGTGTTTGGTATTCTCTACAGCCGTATGTGCCAGAGGCTCCAAATTCACATAGAGTCCTTGATTTTGTCTCTCATGTTATCTTCGGGTTTCCATAAGATTTTCTCTTTAGATACAGTCTGTGTCTTGCACCTCTCTCAGTTATAATCCAATTTTATTACACCACGGCCCTATTGATGAAGTGCCAAGGTATGGGAAAGGCAAAACATTTTATACTCTCATGATTAATTTTTCATCTTTTAGTGGTTCTGTGTCCTTGAGCTATCACCTTCACAAGTATTTTTTAGGCCCCTGACTCCTTTCAGTGAGTAGGGAGACTAAAGGTTATAGAGTTGCATAACTGCCTTTCCTCAAGTCAGAAAATGCTCTGGTAATGTATTTTCCAATGAAGAATGGACATTTTTTTTTTATTGAGAATTCTCTAAATATATTTCTAAGTTAATACTTCTTCCTTTTTATGCCAGAAACAGGAAGATTTTTCACAGATATTTATTCTGAGAATCTTGTGGGGTTACTGTGACTAAACTCCAAAAAAGTGTGCAAGATCCCCTAAGACTGAGAGCACAGCAGTTTTTCACTTTTAAAGTAATCTATTTTAAACTTCTAGCAATTTGTCGAAATTATCACTTAGATTTTTTGACCAATTTATGGCTCCAGTGGCCGCTATGTCAGGTAAACTGGTCTTGCCTGTGATTCTTTGTGTTCTTCTCTCTCTAGATTTCAGGTTGGGGATTTGCAGATAAGGATCAGTTGTATTTCTATACACTAACAGTAAAACATCTAAAAACTAATACTACTTCCAATAACATCAAATAATAAAATATGTTGAAACAAATGTAACCAAGGAAGTAAAAGATCTTTACAATGATAACTACAAGACATTGATGAAAGAAATTAAAGAAGACTCAAACAGAAGGGAAAATATTCTGTTTTTATGCATCAGAAGAATTAATATTGTTAAAAATATTGTTAAAATTAAGATTGTTAAAAATATTGTTAAAATGTCCATACTACCCTAAAACATCTACAAATTCAATGCCATTTCTACCAAAATTCCAAGGCATTTCCCACAGAAATACAAAAACTACCCTGAGATTCATATAGAACCACAAAAGATTCTTAATAGCCAAAGCAAATCCTGAGCAAGAACAAATCAAGGGACATCATACCTGCTGACTTCAAGTTATACTACAAAGCTATAATAATTACAGCAGTATAATATCCTCATAACAATAGATATATAGATACCAATGGAACAAAATAGAGAGCCCAGAAATATAAAATCAGGCCTCTACCTAACATCAAAAACAGACATTAACTTGTAATAAAGATTTAAACATAAGATCTGATTCCATAAAACTTCTAGAAGAAAATATATGGTGTAAGCCCCCTTGACATAAATTTTGGCAATGAAATTTTTTTTTTTTTTTTGGTTTTGACCTCAAAAGCAAAGGCAACAAAAACTAAAATCAAGAAGTTGTGTGTGTAGCGGGGGAGGAAGTGGGGTTACAGCACATTAAAAAGCAAAGGAAAGAACAAAAAGAAAAGGCGACCTAAATGATGGGAGAAAATATTTGCAAATCATATATCTGACAAGAGGACAATATCCAAATTATAAAGAATTTATACAATTCAATAATAAAAAAAAATTTGGTAAAGAAATGGGCAGAACAGATGTAGGTACTTTTCAAAGACATCCAAATGGCCAACAGATGCGTGAAAGATAGTCAGCATTAGAGAAACACAAACCAAAACCACAGTGTAATATTACATCACACTGTAATAAACAATACAATCGCTATCTTCAAGAAGATAAGGGATGACAAATACTGATTAGGGTGTGAAGATAAAGGAAACTTTTACAGTGTTGGTGAGGATGCAAATTGATTCAGTCACTTTGAAAAACAAAATGGAGGTTTCTCAAAAAATTAAAATTAGAACCATCATGTGATCCACCAATTTAATTTCTGGGTATATATTCAAAGGAAATAAAACAGGATATCAAAGAGGTACATGCACTCCCATGTTTACAGCAACATCATTCACAGTAGCCACGGCATGGAAACAAGCTCAGTGTCCATTATCACATGATTGTATAATGAAGTGCTATACACAATGGGATGTCATTCAGCCATGAAAAAGAAGAAAATCTTGCATTTATGACAATTTGGATAGATCTTGAGGATATTATGCTAAGTAGGTAAGTCATACAGAAAAAGATGAATACTGTATTAATCATTTATATGTGGAATCTAAAAAACCTGAAGTGAAGTTGAAAAAGCAGAGAGAAATGATGGTTATTGGAGATGGGGAAGTGGGGGGATTGAATATATGTTGGTTAAGGGTTCATACTTACAAGAAGTACATAAGTAAGTCCTGGATAGATAATACACAGCATAATAATTTTAGGCTACTATACTGTATCATAGCAATACTGCTAATAGACTACCTTAATTGTCCTCACCACAAAAAAGAAATGAAAATTATGTGACATGATAGAGGTATCAGCAATCTCTACTGTGATAATAATCATATTGCAATAAAGAAATGTATCAAAGCAACACGTTATGTACCTTAAACTTATACAATGCTATATGTCAATTGTATATTAATAAAATAAAATTTTAAAAAGGATGGTGGTTATCTCCCTGACCTCAAGTCAGATGGGTCCTTAGATTTCCCAGAATACTCTTGGCATTTATTACAGTAGTTATCACAGTATTCTATAAATATTGGTTTAGCTGTTTCTCTTTTCAGTGTAATAATGTATTTCTCTAACCACACTGGATAGTATCGTGTGTATTTTTATTCATTTGTGTTCAACTAAAATTTGTTAGATAAACATCCAATCAAAAATTCTCCATTTGACCTTATTTTCACCTTGGATCTTGCTGATGCTTTTATTATGAACTTACTAATAAGCAATTTAAATTTAATGACTCTCTCCTTTTATCCATTAATTAAACTCTTTTAGAAAAATATGTTCATATTGTTGAGTGCAGTAATGGAATATAAAAAGTGTAAAATCAGCACTTTTTTTTAGCTCAGCCATCTTTAAGCACAAAAGCAGTTAACTGCACCCAACAATTAAGTTATATTAATGCAAACAGGAAAAGAGATAGCTATATTTTGAAGCATGTCATGTTAGTGACTCTCTAGAGGTATATATTATTTGGGCAAAACAGAGACCACTACTTTCAGTATTACAGTGGCATGCTGGGACATGGTTAATAATTGGTTGAGGAGGGGTGGGAAGGAATCCTGATCTGTAACATTTGCTGGTTTATGTTCTATAAATACGCCTTATTATTGATTTGAAGCTATCAATGTGATGTCATGGAATACAGACTTGAGAGGATATAGGCACAATTGTTCTTCAAAGGCAACCATTCCAGCACAAAACTACTTGCAATTAAAAAAAAAAAAAAGTCAGTTACAGGTGGTGTAACAGATAAAATAAAGCTCTGTTAAATTATTCTACTTCAGATTTCACATTAAATGGCAGTTAGAAATTTAACATTATACTTTAAAAATCACTTTTCTGTGAAACTAACATTTAAAGTCCATTTCAGAGGGATTATCATATTAAATCATTTTAATTTCACCAACAATTTCAAGTCTATTTGACAAAGGGGCAGATGGCCTAAAGTGAGGAAAGGCTTTCCATATTACATAAGGATCTATGGAAAAAGATAGAAAAATGGCCTCAGAAAAGCTATGCTTCATTAGTTTAGTTTTTGCCTTCAACTACTCTTTTCACAGATATAGCTTTATTTCAGATAACTTTCATGAACGCCTTAGGATAAGGATTACAATAGAATTTAAATGACAAAATACCATTTTAGCTTAAGTATGCCCAGGTTTACATCTTCAATACATACATTTTAACATGTGTATTAGACCAAACAACAGAAATGTAGAGATATTTTGATATTTTAAAGACTTTGTCTTTTAACTGATAGTGTTATCTCTGGAAATATAAGATCTGTTGTAGTTTATTATTAATACATAAAGTATTTCCACATCTTTCTCCACATACATAGTTTTAGCAAGTCCTTCAATTACTATGTATTCTCTAATGGGATGAACTGATTTATTGGTGGCTTCCTCTGTGCCTTCTATTCTCCTGTCTGTGTATAATTCATTTACACTGGGAAAAAGATATATTTTCAGGGAGATCTTTTTAAGTTTAGCTGCAAAGCAGTTGGTTTAGTTCTTAAATATTGAAAAACTCCTATATCACTAATCAAGTAATGTGACCCCAGCATTGAAGACAAAGTATTTCATTAGTTTGCATAAAATATACACTATTTGGTGGATACTTTTAAAAATATGTTATTCTGGTATAATTGTGTAGACATTTCTTATTTTTGGTGACTTGCATGTATTATTTCAACTGATATCTAAATTACTCAATAAAAATGGCTTTGGAAAAGATTTAATTTGTGCTAGCACTGTGCTAGGTTCTAGAAATGAGTTCTTACAACAAGAAATAGTGATTTCAGGTAGAAAAAACAATTTATCTTTCATAAAAGGCATGGAACTGTGTGATATGCCAAAAAAGAATTAGCACTGGAGCCAGATTTCAACACACCAACATTTAGAAAATTCCATCTCTATCATATTCATCACATGTTCTGAGGAAAATTGCACACATGAGAATTGAATGATCATCTAAAGACAACAGGCTAAATTGATAATTGAGGTGAATAATTTGTGTAATAAAGTAAATTTATTTAAGGGACTTGATTACTCATATTCATTATCTGCATGATGTGAAGTGCTCTACTTTCAACTCTGCTTTAACTAATGAGAACATCTTTTTAACATAATTGATGTTAAAATGATCTTCCTTATGTATTTTATTATTTTTTATGTATTGGTGTTATACAGTTTTATATCCTAGGACAAGGATTTTATAGTCCCCAAAAATAATGTATATGGTTCTATGATATATCAAGGTATTAATCTATGTTTTTCTTTTCTCTTTTATTTCCACTGAATTTCTTTCTTTATTATTTTCAAGTAAAAGATATGAGACAAGACAGAAGCCAAAAGTAGTCTGTTAAGTCTTGGTGTTCTTTTTTTTTCCTAAAGAGTAAATCCCTAGAAGTGTTTATAAGATTGGAGTATTTAGTAGAGAAAGGGGACTGTGGAATTTCAGATACTACATCATGCACACACTCATAAGGAAGAATCACTAGCGTTATGAATGAAATTTCCTTTTTGAAGTTGGAGAGTTGTTGAAAACAAAATGGTGGCTCCAGTTACAGAGATCTGATAGGCAGAACAATGCTGCCCCAAGTTGTCCTAATCTCCAGAGTCTTTGAGTGAGTATATTTTATCAAAAGTTCCTTTATAGGTGTGATTAAGTTAAAGATCTTGAGATGGGCTGATTATCCTGGATTATCTGGGTGAGATCCACATAACCTTAAGAGTTTTTATAAGTGAAAGAGAGATGCAAGAGAATAAGTGATGTAATGTCAGAAAGGTTCAACAGGCCATTGCTGATTTGAAGGTGGAAAAAAATCCAGGAGCCATGATTATTAGCGGTACACAGAAGTTAGAAAAGACAAGAAAATGGTTCTCCCCTAGATCTTCCAGAAAGAAGCACCACTTGGCTGATACCATGACTTAAGCCCAGTGAGAACAATTTTGGGCTTCTAATATCCAGAATTGTAAGATGCATTTGCATTGTTCTAAGTTGCTAAGTTTGTATAATTTGTTACTTCAACCATAGGAATTAAATACAAATAAAATGTCAGGAAGATGGCAAGAGATTACATGGCTCTGTTGTTGATGTGTTTAACAGAGGGAGAATTATAAATAGACAAACAGGATCTCTTGCTCCAAGCATGCCACAGAATCAGAAGAAACAAGCCAATGGGCCTTAAGAGCAATGCTATGAGACTGATATCTCAGTGTGGACAGAGGTGAAGAGATGACCAGATGAGTTTGGGGACAAAAAATTAATTTCTATGCAGCGTTCATGTCCTCATGCTTGACCTTGATATCATCCCTCACTTTAGAACTCATCGGATTCTTATGTTTTGTGCACAAATATTCAGAAACAGGATTTATGTTTATTTTTCCAGTTCTTCAATTTATTGGGAAATCTCAAAATACTAACTTGATATCCTTAATAATAAATGATATCAAATAAAAGGGACTATATTTCATTTATTTTTACTGAAATTCTCTTTTAGATAGGGAACCAAATATACTATGTCTTTCTTTTTTTTTTTTTTGTAAGATTTTATTTATTTATTCATGAGAGACACAGAGAGAGAGGCAGAGACACAGGCAGAGGGAGAAGCAGGCTCCATACAGGGAGACCCATGTGGGTCTCGATCCTGGGTCTCCAGGATCAGGCCCTGGGCTGAAGGCAGCGCTAAACTGCTGCACCACCGGGGCTGCCCATGTATTTTTCTTTATATCTCATTGGAATCTCAATAAAATGTTGACTACAAACTTTTAACATGGCCCATAACCGAATTCACAATATCATAGTGTTTGAGATACTTAAAGAAAATAGGAAACATAAAATACTTATACCAAAGAGTATCAGAGAGAACACAATCAAATATACATGACAGTACTTACTGAGGGAGAGTTGCCAATTTTTTAAAAATCATTTTAAGTTAGTCATGAATCTAAGATTAATATAAGTATCTACATGGAAAATAAAGCATATCTTAATATATATGTATCAGCCTAACTGGATTCATTTTTCTCTTAATTACTTTTGATTTCAGGTCCTAGAATTTTTTTCAAGCAAAAGATAGCTAAAACAGGCCTTTGAAATTCAATTTGCTAAACCCTTAAAAATGGCAATTATATTAGAGGCATTAAAAATGTTTCATATGAACTTAACCAGAGCTCTTATCTGGTTTCAGATAGTTAAAATGTTTGAAATTATCTTTTAGTTGCATAACTTTACCCTTATTTTTTCTTTTAATAAGTATTTCAATCATTGAAGCATTTAATGAATATTTTGATATAAAAAGATGAATCAGTCTTGCTAATTTCAAAAGAATAACAAGACTTAAGATTATTTTTGAGTGACACTTGGGTGGCTCAGTGTTGAGGTCTGTCTTTGGCTCAGGGTGTGATCCCAGGGTCATGGGATAGCATTCCACATGAGGTTTCCTACAGGAAGCCTGTTTCTCCCTCTGCTTGTGTCTCTGCCTCTCTCTCTCTGTCTCATGAATAAATAAATAAAATTATTTTTTAAAAAAAGAAGATTATTTTTGAAAGTTGGGGGAGAAATTTGCCCTGTCAGGTCAATTTGGATGACCCCAAATATTATTCTTATTTTAATTGCACTTTAGAATTCAGACAAGAGAACCAAGTTAATATATTGATTACATTTATTTTTCTTGTGATACCTAGACATATAGTATTTTCAATTAGCTACACTAGAGAGGAAAAGGGAAAATAGAATCAAAACATCATTTGGTGTGTTTATTTATTACATGGTTATGTCTGGTAGCTATTCAAATTAACTTGGTTATTGAAAAGCTTCAGATCTCATTTTTCATACTATTATAAAATATGAAGGAAATATTTGCACTGTAAGAATAAAGGTAATTTCTAGCAACAAAATTATAACTGTATATTGATAGGGCATTAGTGATCATCCAATCTAAATTTTATTTTTAATAGGAAAGGAAATTGAGAGTGAAAAGTTTATTGACTTGCCTAAGGTTTTTAACTACTTAGGAACATTGAAAGATATGAAACTTTATCTTCATTTTACTGCTTGTTTGCTTTTTTCTTCAGCTTATTGCAGTCAATACATTGATTTTTTTACAGACAATACTGTAAGGATGTTTTGCACATGATTTTTTCTTTGAGTACTATAATATATGTTATAATTGTGAAACATGCACTTTATTAAAGCTGGTTTAATACATCTTCTCAATCCTTCACTTTACACTTGACTGCAGAAACATAGATATCTATTGAAGATGTTTGCTATAGATTACAAAATAAGTACACAAAATCTGTACCCTTTCCCCAGTACCTCAATGCAAACTTCAACACTGGAGAAGGAAAATAGATGAAGAAATAGAATGAATGGGAAAGAAGAAGAAAGAGTTTTAAAGACAGCATGTTCTATTTCTTCACTGCCTACCCAAATTATAAGATCAAATGTGAACTGAGGAGATGGATGATAATTTAATTAAATGTAACATTAAAGTTTTAAATTGATCAATACAGAAGAATGAAGGTATCTAGAGGAAATAACAAGAAATAATATTTATGCTGCATTGAAGACAGTGTTTTAATGGCCATGTAGGAATAAAAATATGAGGACTTGTACTCACTCAAATGAGAATTCTGGAACTAAAATAACTATACAAAGCCAGGTTTTCCCCCAACCTAGCTTGTTCAGTGAAAGGATGGGGTAGGGAATATAAAATTCAATTGAGATAATGGGTGACCAGAAGGGGACTATACTTACTATCTTGGCCACTATTGAAGCTGGATACAATTAGGAAAGAAAGAAAAGAAAAGAAAAAAATAAGAAAAGAAAAAAAAGAAAAGAAAAGAAAAAAAAGAAAAGGAAAGAAAAGAAAAGAAGAAAAAAAAGAAAGAAAAGAAAAGAAAGAAAAGAAAAGAAAAGAAAGGAAGGAAGGAAGGAAGGAAGGAAGGAAGGAAGGAAGGAAGGAAGGAAGGAAGGGGAAGGAGGAAAAAAAAGAAATTGCCACCAGTGTAGATGCATAATCAGTCTTGCTAACACAGAAGTTTGAAGTTCAAATATATACACATATATGATACAGGAAATCTAAAGGTTAGAGGTTAAAAGAAAGTGAACTCAACTTTGTAGTACCCAAGTACACCTAAAAGATGTAAAAACTATTCTGGAGGAAGTCATTCTCAAGGTATAACCCTTATGATTTTACACCTTTATATCATTTAAATATTAGCTAGCAAAACATAAATAGAAAAAAAAACATGGAAAGAAAACCTATAGTAAGGCACAATTAAAGACATTAGAAACTATTAGCAGAAGAATTAAGTGTTGATGTTTTCAAATATGACATTATTAAATACAAAAATGGGAAAAATTGAAAAGAAACTTTTTGTGACTACATTACAGGGTTAAATAGACTTTACAGCAAAAATAACACTAGCAGTTTTAAAGGGTTGGTTACACAATGACGAATGTTTCAATTCACCAGGAGAAAATAAGCATTCTAAATTCACCTGTAAATGTTGTCTCATTTCTATTTTTAATGACAAAAAGACATGATCACTTTGACAGTGGGGACAGGGTAGAGTTTGTGACCTCTAGTTTTTCACTTTCAACTACAAAATTCTATGAAATGTATATTCTCTTTTTTTGCTAAAAATTATTCACTTATGGCAAAGACACATCCGTATTCAGTCCAAATTTACCGAGGGCTTCCAGTACTGGGAATGGCCTCTGCTGCACATGGACATTGCTTTTTCATCCTGATAAAAAAGTGAGTCATCTTGATAGCCACATTCTCCCTATTATCTTTGAGGTAATGGCAACAGTATTAGAATCTACCTCTGCCAATATTTTTTTTCCACCTGCAAGAAACTGAATTTCAAAATAAGAGTAAAATAAAATTAAGGGATATAAATGATTTCATGTAAAAGAAAGTACAGTGAGAGGTAGTTTGATTTCCAGGTATAAAGCACGCTAGCCTAGGATCCATTTCTGTATGGTTCTCTTGACTGCCTGTCTCCACATGAGCATCAGTCCTGTGATGATTGCTCTCATGGCTCAAGAAGGCAGTGGAAACTATGGAGATACAATAGGTATTTGTTCACATTCATATGGAAGGGAGAGGAATCTTTATCTAAAAATGAATTACATTTTTTCTTGAGTATTATTAAACTATTTCAGGTTATCTACATATACCTAACACATCAACTCTTTAGTTCAATATCAGATACTGATAGGGATTATTCTTCTGTTCCTGAACCAAACACAAACCTCAGCAAGGGTTGCTATCCCCGGAACTGACACTAATCAGAACTCAGAGAAGAAACTGGGATTGGCTTCAGCTTCTCCTGAGTCACCTGCAATTTAAGTGTTGAGTAAATACAAGAAGAAAATTGTGGCTCTCTAAGTAATATTGACAAAAGGGAATTGGTAACCTAGTGTGGGCATTACTTAGGGGTTAGTGTGTGGTATAGAAAAATATTTTCTTTCTGTTGAACCTAACTATAACTCATGAAATTCAATTTTTTTTTTTTTTGGTTTAGAAAGATAGAAAATTCTACAAAACAAATATATGTCTATACTATTTTACAAAATACCAATATTTTTATGTAATTCAAACCAAAATTATTATTTTATTTTCACTTAAGCAGAGATAATTCACTCCATTAACAATTAAATCAGAGTCTATAATTATCTTTAGTAATTTGAATATTTTGAAATTTGACTATATCATACTGTGACTTTCACAAATGTGACTACGCTCTGTTTACTGGGAGGTCTTTTATAAGATGGGCCTTGTGTTTGTCTGGGTTCTCCAAAGAAACAGAACTAATAGGATATTATATATATCTAATGGGAGAGAGAGAAAGGAGAGAAAGAGAGAGAAGAATTTACTATAAGGAATTAGCTCATATGATTATGGAAGATGAGAAATCCAAAATCTAGTCTGAATGCCTAAGAACCAGAAAAGTTGATATAGATTACACTCCAAGGCTAGTCTGAAAGTAGAAAAAGATTAACTTCCCGCATCAACACACCCAGGTAGATAGAAATCTCCCTATCTCCCTTACTCAGGGTTTTTGTTTGTGTGTGTGTGTGTGTGTGTGTGTGTGTGTGTGTGTGTTTTTCTGATTGTAAGATGTATCTTTTATTAAACATATGGCACAAAACAAAGATTGTCAAATTTGGCTACTCTTCCTCTCTGTAACATGGCCCATCCCTAAAAATCCAAATGTGCAATTGATAATCTTTTAAATCTGTCCTCATTTTAATGGCTTTAAAATATATGAATTTAATCGGACAATGACTTAACATGGCCACATTTCTATACATACAGAAAATCTCTCATTCACCAGGCACTCAAATCTTCATTAATAAACATAAAATTTCCATTGCCTTCTTCACATTGTGGCAGTTTAAGAATTAGGAATTATATTTACTAATTTGCTAACTTAACAAATCAGATATTTTGATTAAATGTGATTTTATCCATTCACTGCTTTGAATTGATTGATTTTATCCTCTACAATGCTGAATTTTTCATATTCCTACAGTTAGTATGAGCATGGGTTCTTCTACCTTGCTTTGGATTATTATATACTAAGTTTGCTCCCTCTTCCTATTCTTTCTACAAATGCTAGTTATGTGCAATTTAGGGTGTTATGAATGTGCTCTGAATCATTTAAAGACTGAGCAAGTTTCCAGTGCTATATTTAATCCATTCTTGCCATTTTTTTAAAGAGTTGAATTGAGAAGAATCTTCATTTTTGTCTTTAACCAAATTATTATTGCACTATTGATATTTAATAATAATAGTATTATTACACTATTGATATTTATTTCTATGTATACATCAAGGCCATCAAGATAATAACCATTTTTAATGATTTCAGAGAGTCACTACTTATTCTTTCAAGTCCACAAGTATGACTGTCAATGGCCTGGCCAAATCTATTCGTATTACTCAGGTTTTTGTTCTATTCAGGCTTTCAGTGGAATCAATGAGACCCACCCACAATGGGAAAAGCAGTCTGCTTTACTCCCTCTGCTGATTCTGATGTGTCAATCTTGTCTAGAAACCCCCTCAAAGAGACACTGGGGGATAATGTTTATCCAAATATCTGGCAACCTCATGGCCCAGTCAAGTTGACACAAACTTAGTATCAAAAGACTCACATAGTCAAGGGAACAATGTAAAAGTGTTTGGGGGAAACCTATTTTTTTTTAAAGTATCTATTATCCATTATGGGCTGTGGAGATTGTATAGGTTTACATTTCATGTTTCCAAAGAAACTGTGAACATTGTTAGCACTGCACATCTGTATTTTCATATGAACTTGAAATCCGTGTTGGTGACCTTCACAATTGCCTTAATTAGCTGAGTCTTACTGAGTGAAGGCAGTTACACTGCTTTACTATGATACTTAAATATGTTCATAATTTAATACCATTTTCTTCAAAGGAAAACTGCAAATATGCCCTTACCTTGACCCATTTTATTAATTTCAGTGTCTGGAAGCCAAACATATGGAAATCAAGCTTTTGTATAAAATTGGAGTCTAACTAGAAACACACTTAGTAGTAAAGCAATGAAGCAGTAAAATTGTAAGAAAATCTTATGTTTTTTTTTTCATGAATCTGAGATCATATCTGCTGTCCATTCATGTCTACATAGTATACATAGTGTTTACACATATACATAATATTAAATAATTAATTAGTTTAGTTTATAGAACTTACAGGTTTTTTATTTAATGCTCTACTAATCCTCTCTCTCCAGAAAGGAGTGAACTGTGATCATTTTAATTTATTTAGAAAAATGTCTTCCTAATATTTACTCTAACATCTCTACCAAGAAGTTAGAAATTATATTTTGGACAATCAACCACATGGACATTGATATCAGCTCATTTTAATGAACCCTAAAAGACATATTCTCATGACCCCTAAAGGAGAAAATACGAGAGTCAGTTGTAAAACATTTTTAAATGTTTCTATCCCATTGGGAAATTTTAAAATGTCTCTCAAATAACTTCAGGAAATCTTTTCATTCACAATCTGTGTGTGTGTGTGTGTGTGTGTGTGTGTGTGTGTGTATTTTTATGTTAAACTTATTTAGGGCAAAGACAATTTATGCCCACCATTTCTAGTGTAATTATTGAGTTAGAGTAATTATAGTAGATGCTCAGTAAAGTTTTGACAATAAATGAACAAATGGATGATTAAATGCTAGAAATATCAGGACTTGCATTTTTTGACTTTCTAACACAACTAGATAGAAATATTTCCTGAAAAATTATTATCAGATATTATGAATTAACTTTATTGTCTTTGTAACTTATCATCAACCCAAACAAGCAAAGCATGTTATTCATGAAAAAAATTAAAGCCAAAGTTTCAAAAGTTAATATTGAGAGAATAGAATAAATCAAACTGAAAACTTTCCCATATGTTCGGTAGTAAAGAAAAAAAGAAAAACAAACCTTAAAATATGCCTTTGAAAACACGAAGAGAAGAGGAGGTCCTGAGAGCCCAAGATAGAGTGTTTCAAATGGCAGGGGGATAATATGAAAATGTGAAATGTGAAAATGAGTGAGGAACACAGTCCTCCACTCCATCAACACTCTCTGAGATGCTGTAAAAGGGACATATGGGAGCTCAAGCTTAACTCAGAAGTGGGAATTTCTTTGCAGTGATCATAATGATTTTATAACGTTTCTTATACTTCTGAGGAGACAACGTGTGTTAAAGATAACAAAAAATGTCATATTTATTATAAGCTGTTTAAAATGTTTTCTTTTAAATAGAACATTATGCCCATGCATATATACATGAATATGGATATATACTTTCAATCATAATTATTGCAGAAGAAATATGTACCACCTATCTTACTTAATGTTGCCAAAAACATATTTCAATAATAAATTACAAATTCTTGGTTAGAAATCTGTTATATGAGTTCATTTATCTTATAATTTTTTAAAATTGAAGATATTATCAGCATTTAGGGCTAACTTCCATAAAAGATACTTGTATTCTTAATTGTCAAAGATAAGTGAATAGCATTCTAGCCATATCTAATAAACATGAAAGCCCACAGTTGAGACAGATACCTACATTCCATGTGGAGAGGGAATTGTAATATTTACTGGTATAGGTAGATAGTATAAAAGTTAATAATGCTATAGGAGAATGACGTGATGCACATGCACAGATGATAGTGTCCTGCACAGATGATATTGTCCTGCACAGATGATGTTTTTCTAGGTGACCTGTGCATATCCTTAGATATAATATTTGACAAGGTCTACATAGAAGAAAACAGAATATGGCAAGATTAGTGATTTTACTAGTATTACTAATGTAAAAAGTGGCACATTTAAAAATTATATATATCCATTTACATTTAATAATACACATGTTAATATAAAATTGCATTTAAATTGTATTGTTATTGCAAAAACTTTCTTTTTTAAGATTTTATTCATATATTCATGAGAGACACACAGAGAGAGGCAGAGACACAGGCAGAGGGAGAAGCAGGCTCCCTGAAGGCAGCCTGATGTGGGACTTGATCCCAGGACCGGGGAGCCAAAGGCACGCCCTGAGCCAAAGGCAGGCGCTCAACCACTGAGCCACCCAGGCATCCCACAAAAACATTTTGAGGAGATTATTTATTGACTAGTCTGAACCAGACTGGACATATCATTACTTCTTTTTATTATTTCACTTTTGAACTATATAAAGTGCTTTGGTTACTGAAGACGGAACAGTGTTCAAAATCCAGGTTACATCAAAACAAATTTTGTAAAGCAAATGTATTTTGTGTTTCAATTGATGGACTCCTTCATTTAAAATTAAAGTGAATATGTTCTTGTACATACACAAGCATGCATAGGTGGTAGGGAAGAAATCTCGTATTAACTTATTTTATACTTCATTTTTGCACTTAAATTTCCAAGACTCTATCTCCACCCAGTTCTAGGCAGCAAGACCTAAGTCACTCATTTCCTCAAGGAGGCTGCTGTCTCTGTGAAACCAGTATAGGAGAGATGGAAGATGAAATTTTTTATACGTTCTGTAGATAGAAAAATTTTCACGTGTTAGTGAACATTAAATGGGAGAAATCTTCTCAGGGATCAATTGGCAATGTCTGGACTCCTTTTTGATAACTGTAACTGAAGGGAAAGGGGTGAACTATTGGCATCTATGGGCAGAAGCCAGATCCTCTGCATCCCTCAATGCACACAGGAAAGTTTCTTCAACATAAAATTATCCAACCCAAAATATCAATAGTGCTGAGGCTGCCAAACTCTGGGTTGGAGGAAGTGAAGAAAAGGGAACCTCATTAATATGAGAAAAAAAAAGGCAAAAGCAAGAGCTCATGAAGTTCTTTCTTAAAATGCACTCCCCCAGGATCAGGAAGGCCCGTGGGAACAGAGTCTGCTTGCAGAGAATTTGAGTCTCTATTTCGGTTAAGTGCTAAACATCACTTAGGCCAACGAGATGCTTTCTCTTTGCAAACTAAGAAGGATTTTCCTTGTTAACAGTAGCGAGCATGTCACCTACTCAGTGTCCAAGGAGTTTTGTTGCCTACTTCTGCCCCCACAATTTGTTGCTTTGTCAAATGAACTCTCTATAGCCCACCCTTGTTTCAATGACCCAGGACATTAGACACTTTGAAGGGAAGTGGTGGGGTGGTGGGGAAAAGTCTCTGCATCTCAGGCCCCAAGCAGTATCGTACAGCAGCAGCAGAAGACTGACCCTCAAGCAGTGTAATAGTTAAGCACCTTCCACCCTTCACATACAGATATCTCCTCTTCTCCGAAAGTAAAGTTTTTACCTCGTACTATTATAAAAAAAAATAAAGTCTCCATCCTAGCAAACAATTAAAAAGAGATGAGAAAATTATACTGAAAGAGAATGATAATGATTTGTATTTCTGTTTGCCTTATATACATAATATTTTCCCTTGTAAGTCCGTGGTAATTTTCATGGAGAGTCATCATGATGTAATTACTTTCATGAGATTGACAGCAACAGCCAATCTATTATAGATTTTTATGACATGCTAATTTCCCATCTGTCCAGGGCACTTCTTTTCATGTGCCAACATTTTAGAGAAAAGTTAGAAGAATTGAAAGCCTGCTCCTCTTCTAATTGCAGGTTGACAATTATTAATGCAATCTTGCTAAAGAAGAGGCACGCCTCTTCATTTTTTAAAAAGGTCACTTTTATAAAAAAAAAAGATAGTTCACTATAACTTCTAAATTGAAAATTATTTTCTAGTAATATAAGTAGGCTTTTTCCCTCTTCCATGCATATCTCTAATCCTAAAACGACTCCCTTTTGCACATTTATTTCCGATATTCTCTGTGAAAATTCTTTCACATTAAGAACCTTTCCCAAAAGGCTTCATTGAAACATATCATATAAAGGATCACAAAATTCCTGTTAAATCTTAAAAAAAAAAAAAGCCATTGTGAATGCTATAAATGAATCAACCAAGGACAAACTGAATGATTGGTTTTCTCTCTGATAAAAGCAAACAAAGCAATATACACAGAAGGCTTAAGAAGCATCAAGTTGAAGTAAAAATTTAGGTTACATCAGAAAAGACCATGAATACTTGTGTTTACATTTCATTTTTGGTGTTGCTAAAGTGAGTTACATTTGTGCCAGCGTATATTGCTCGTTGCAACCTGGGCTGGTTGCTTCACATCACAAGGGATCTCATACTCTTATTCATGTGTTGGACAGATGATTGTTGAGTGAAAGATTTGGTAATGTTAACAGACATTACTCCATATTTCAATTTTTAGATATATCACTTCTCTATTAAGTAGAGAAAAACAAGATTGATGGCACTGAAAAGTGTCATCAGAATGCATGGAAAATGAGTAAGTGATGAGAGTGAGCTACACGATAAAAAGGTACTGTACGAATCTTTTTAATTAGAGACAACACACATGATATTGTAGGGTAATGAAGATTTTACAACAGTTTGTAAATGAGCATCGTAAACGATTTTACAGGAAGCAGAAGAAACAGGGACCACCATTCCTAAGTATTTCAAAGGGATGGTTCTTACAAGAGAAGCAAAAGTAATTTTTTTGAGAAGCAAAGCTATTTGAATATGACCCCACAATAGTCTCTCCCACGTAATACATCCCTCTATGAAAGAGGACTTTCTAGCCTTCTTTTTTCAAGTGAATCAGGAAGAAATCCACAGTTTAACTAACATGCCACTAAAATGATGTGACACAAAAGAAAAGCAATATTAAGCGGGAAAGGTAAATTTAGCAGTGCTGATTAGATAAATACTCAGCTGATGTGACAATTATTGAAACCGGCATTTGCAAGTTGCATTAGATCTGCACCCTTTTCATTTAATTTATTAGAATGCTCTGCATACAGATTAACTCCCTTAGCCTAATATTTCTTGGTTCATTAGCATTAAAATGAGAACTGCAAGTTCCTTGGAATAACCTTTAAATTGTTTCTTCTAACTTCAGCACAACTTCTGACAGTATCTCGAAATCTCCTTGAACTATTATTTTGTCATGTTCAACTCTTCTCAAACTGTTTTTAATTTAGTCTTTACCAAGGGCTAGAGCTTTTAAATTGACTTTTAAAAGCAATCTACAAATTTTGTCCTGGATACCGGGAGCACACGGCCAAGAACTTCCAAGTCTTTATTTAGACATGCTAGTGAAACTTCAGGCCATATGGTGGCTTTGAGCATTTTTAAGTCCCTAAAATATACTAAGGGGGCATAGTGAGGGTGGTCACACAAAATGTTTATGCATGATGTTTTCTCTAAATCTTAAGGAGCAGGAAAGAAAGGGTAAACAGTAAAGTTCTTGTTACCATGTCATCTGCTTTTTCAAAGGACTCAGGAAATTTGCTGAGGGCACTGCATGGTATAGGTTACCTTAGTTGGATGGCATAGAAACCAAATTGTTTCATAGAAAAATGCTTTGAAAATGGGGTGGAAAATAAAAGAAGCGAGACAGAGAAAGGGGGGAAAAAACTACTGAAAAGACTAAAGAAACATCTGTAGGCAATGCTGGAAAGGAGATAGTTTCTTGAATTTCCAGATGACAAACACCTCGAAAGTATCATATGATCTGCTGCCTTTTAAATTAAATGACGGTAGGAATATGATCTAATAATTTTCTTGTTGTTTGTTTGTTTTTAATAAATGTGGTACAAAGTGATTGGGAGGAAGACCTAGTACATTTAATTCATTTTTTAAAATGCATTTCAAACAACAAGCAGGTGAGATTTTCTAAGTCCAAACAAATTTCAGAAAGTAAAAATAACTTTATGAATGATCCCAGGGGAAAATGGACCAGTCTCAAACTCCATGATTTATAATTGTGTCCCAGGGAGAGTTTCTGAAGGCAATTCAGGAAATTACATTTTTATGCTTCTTTTTCAAAAATCTTTTTTTTTTTTAATTTATTTATGATAGTCACACAAAGAGAGAGAGAGATGCAGAGACACAGGCAGAAGGAGAAGCAGGCTCCATGCACCGGGAGCCCGACGTGGGATTCGATCCCGGGTCTCCAGGATCGCGCCCTGGGCCAAAGGCAGGCGCCAAACCACTGCGCCACCCAAGGATCCCTTCTTTTTCAAAAATCTTAAAACTAAAACAGCCATTTAAAATACACCACAAAATCAAACATTTTGACTTCAGTTTTCAACAGAATTGAGAGGAAGTTAAATTACTGATTTGAAATTATTACATTTTACAAATTCCGATGATATGTCTAGTAGTTCAACAATATTAATTTTGTAATCTGAAATCATAGATATTTCAATGTTTACCTATAGTTTCCTTAGGTTTTCTTATTTCTATCTGCAATAGCCTCTAATCTTTTATCACACATGAAACATACTGCTATGCCTTTTTTTATTTTCTTAATGATATTGATTCTGCAAGATATGATTGATCTAGTTCAAATAAACAACAATAAACAAAATTGAAGATTGACTTTTATAACAAATTCAATTTTTTTAACAAATTCAATTTTTATGTAAGTGAAGTTCTTCAGTGGTTGTGAGAATAGCCATCAGTGCACACATAGCCATGGTCCCCACGCATCCTTTGCAGAATTCTATTACGTAGTAATGAAACACAGTGAAGGGAAGGGTTTCATTTCGTCACTGGGGTTTCCCACTATGACTTTCACAAGTGTGTACTCTACTCCAGTCGAGTGCCAAATGCTTAGAAAAGTGAGACCATAGAGCCCACCCATTGAAAAAACACTTTGAAATACATTTCCAATTCTACAGAAAGAATAGTTAACAAACATATGTTTCTTAGTGACACCATTTTGTTCTAGAATTAATTTTTTTTTTTCTGGCAGTGACTATTTTTTCCATGTACTGCATTGCATGTGCTACATTGCATGATCTACATTTTTATGCAGTGTTACACCCAGCCTGTTTCAATTTAGGTGACTAATTTTGAAGTGATACCTTATAAAAGTAATAGATTGAAATTAATAGAACAGCTATGATTTTGCCTGCCCAGAAGAAGTAACCTGTTTGCCTGAATTTTCGGCGACTATTTTTTAGTTGTTAACATAATTGTCATTTAGTTGTCACAACCGTATTTTGAAATGATGCAGCAAAATCAAACTCATTTTAAATATTTGCAAGTAATTATGTTAATCATGGGACAACCTCTATTTAATGGGTAATAAGATACACTCTTAACAAATAGCAGCATGGTACAAGAAAAATGTTTTCAGATCTGTAATTAGCGGTTCTTGTTCTGCTTTTGAATATATAAACTTTTATTTTTTGCAAGATCCTCAAGCTCTTAGAAGCTGTGTATGCTTACCCTAAAATCACATCTGTTGTATTTGTTAGGCAAAGGGAATGTTCATGAATTCTCAAATCCCTGCCATCTTTTAAAACAAGTGTGATGTATGTATGTATGTATGTATGTATTTATTTATTTATAAAATACCTCCAGTGCTTCAGTTGTAGCAGATTTGATGATAGATTTGAGATTCTTAACTGGAAGTCATGAGTTTTTTTCTTTGGGTTTATTTTTCTTCTCTCTGTAAAGGATAATCTTTATAATTATTTGATAGTTATTTTAGTGATGTTCCACTAATGATAAACTCTAGCTTTTTCCTCAAGAATAATTTAAATATGTTTTATTTATCCTTAAATGATGGCTAACTTAGAAGTGAAATTCTAAATTGAGGGTTTTATTTTTTGTTTTTGTTGTTGTTGTTTTCAGTAATCTGAAACTATTACTGCATGCTTCCTGGCATCTATATTTACTAATGAGAAATAATGTTCTGAAATCATGTCTCTCTGGGTAATTTGTCTTTTCTTTCTGGCTTACAAAACGTGTTTGTTGAGCTATAGCTTCACTTCATTGAATGTAGTAGTATATTTATTTTTATAGATTTTATTTCGTAATCAAGAGCTTACAGTGATATAGCATATATTTGGTCAGTTCAGGTACTCCATACCCGGAGGAAATCCAATGAACTCTGTAAAAAAATACTAGTTTTGAGGATTCTTTAAGTGCTGGTAAAAGAAGAAGAAGAAAGAAGAAGAAGAAGAAGAAGAAGAAGAAGAAGAAGAAGAAGAAGAAGAAGAAGAAGAAGAAGAAGAAGAAGAAGAAGAAGAAGAAGAAGAAGAAGAAGAAGAAGAAGAAGAAGAAAGGAGAAGGAGAAGGAGAAAGAAGGAGAAGGAGAAGGAGAAAGAAGGAGAAGGAGAAGGAGAAGGAGAAGGAGAAGGAGAAGGAGAAGGAGAAGGAGAAGGAGAAGGAGAAGGAGGAGAAGAAGAAGAGCAGTCATGAGATTATTAACCTGGACAATATGGAAGTCATTTTCTAGTTTCTTAGTGAGCCAAACTCTCAGTTACCAACAAGTGGGACCCCTGGTGTTGGGTAGCTAATTCCCTGAGATGACTTAAGTGCTGACATTTCTTCATATTATCTGCAAAGATCAGAAAAAGGGAAAATATAAGTAATTGGTAATTCCCACTCACAATTTTATTTTTGGCTGGAATATTTTATTCTGATTTTTTAAAAGCATTAAATCCATTGTATATCAATTTCATTTATTTCTTTCCCAAGAACTATGTGTTATAGCTTATCAACTAAAATGGTGATTTCTATATTTTGGTCATTTTTCAGCTTCTCTATCAATTCTGTGTTCTACCTCAACAAATTGCTTTCCTATTGTTGTTAGGTCTTGTTTGTTTCTGTCAAACAATTAATTTAACTTATAACATACCTTATAGGCATAGAATTACCTTCCATCTTTCATAGACATGGACAACGTTCATTTTTAATGTGACCTCTACATCTCTCTGTGTACCTCCTTTTTCTTTTCTCTTTAACCAACTCTGTCATTTTCCTTACACACAGGGTTGGCTATTGTGTCTTCTCTGACTTTTGTATATAATATCTGTTAGATGATCAGTTTATCAATCCTAAAAAAATGGGTTCAATCATTTAGAATATTTTAGATAAAATTCCAAAGGAACAAATCCAGTTGGTCCATTTTTCTTACAACAGGCCATAGCTCATAATGTCTTGGCCACATTATTGAGCTCAACATTCTTGGATGAGTCATCGACAACCTAAGTGACTGGCTGTCAAACAGTAATTCAGATATTCTAGGTAGGCTCAGCAAGGAAGATACATTCTGTGATCAGAAGAGCAAAAATGGGATTGATCTTGATTTCTGGCATATATATATTGTTCAAAAACTTATTTAAAATCTGTATATAAGTGAAATAAGGCAAACTGAGAAAAAATACCATATGATTTCACTCATGTGGAATCTAAAAAAGAAAAACACAGACAACAAATGAATGAATAAACAAATAAAATGCAGAATCAGACCTATAAATATAGAGAACAAACTGATGGTTGCCAGAGAGAATGAGGTGGGGGATGGGCAAAATGGTGAAGGGAAGTGAGAATACAAGCTTGAAGTGTTATGGAATGGATAAGTCATGGGAATAAAAGACACAGCATGGGGAATAGAGTCAATGGTGCTGTAATGGTGTTGTACGGTGACAAATGGTAGGTACACCTATGGTGAGCGTTAATATAATATATAAACTTGTTGGACCACTATATTCTACACCTGAAACTAATGTAACATTGTGTGTCAACTATACCCAAATAAAAATGATTAAATAAAATTATATATATATTACATATATAATAAAAATATATTAATAAAATTATATATATTATTATATATTCTCATGTCTAGATGGACATGTCTATAAGAGAACATAGGTGAAACAAGGGTAAATGTGCAAAAATTAATACAGAGGAGATTATAAGATCCTAAATGAGTGGTATGTTCATGTCTGATAGAAAATAATTGTCTGTTAAAATAGAATTTTTAATAAATTAATGGCAAGGACTGTGCATGTTTGAGTATGTGCATACTATGCATTAAGACCTTTTAGAAATTACATTTAGGATGCAATGTGGCACTTGCTATATGAGTTCTACTCAATTTAACTTGTACATGTTAAAGGTTTTTATTATGTATGTGCAAGTTATATGCTACTTCCTGAGGATATGACTGTAAATGTGATAGATATCCTTTCAAAAAATACTTGAATTCAGAAAGGAGTACAAACGGTTACAGGCAGAAATATCGTGTATTACATGCTATGATGACCAAAGGTAGACATTTTTAAAATCTCATTGAATGAGTGGCACATAAAATCAAGTAAAAGATTTTCAGATGAAAAGAAGTTATCAGGAAGAGTATTCCAGAAAAGGATGCAATATGTAAAAATACACCAAAACAAAGGAGAAAGATCATGAAATTATAGAGTAAAATCATGAGCAGTGGGAAGGCAGGTGGAGGTGGAATGGTAAGATTTGAAGATAGACAAGAGGCTAGTTCATGCAGAGTTCATGCAGTTCATGTATAATGGCCTATATGTATATGCATAATAGTCTGAGGTCAATGGCAAGTCAAGAACTTGGAAAGTAATGAGGGTAGAAGAGATACATGATCGTATTTGCACATTGATCTTTTTCTTTATTTCAGTGTGATACATCGATTGGGAAGGCATTTGTGAAAGGCTAGGAGGCCAAGCAGGAGGTAATGACAGCATCTGACATGAACAATGAGCCAGGAGCTCCAGTATTTTGCATGAACCATAAGCCAAATAAGCAATCTGCTATATCTATCAAGAAAAAGTGATTTAAAGTCATGCTTTATATAAGAATATTCTAAATTTTATTCAAAATATTAATATTTCAGAGCATAAACATTGGTTATAAAATTGATTGAGACTTTTTTGAGACATTTTTATGACTAAATTCAGAGCCGTCCATGTTTTTACTAGATTGATACACTGCACTAGTACTGAACCTCATCTAAAATATGAGTAATTGAAATTTTTGTTTATTTTGCTGCATTTCATCTAATAAATTTTTCATCTGACCAGTGTTTCGGACTCCTAAGTCTATATGGGATATGTCTGCCCTTAGCTTTGCTAGAGGCAAAATGTATTTTTGTTGATAAAATGAGCATCATGCTTTCTTCTGGAATTCCCTATTCATGGCTTATTCAGAAGGTTCTTTCAGTCTATTCAAAGTCCTCTTCTTATGGTTTCTTTCTTTCTTTCTTTCTTTCTTTCTTTCTTTCTTTCTTTCTTTCTTTCTTCATTTATTTATTTTTTTGAATACTGGTAAAAGCCTGTGTGATTTTGTTTTCTATGAATTAAGATGATAGAGCATTCCTTTTAAAAATGAAATAAATGGGATATAGAGATTTTTTTCCTCAGTGACAAAGAAAAGCAGTACAAGGAAACAATTCATTAGATTTGTATTAATAATGGAAAAGAAATGTGTGTATTCTATAATGTTTGAAAAATGTAAACTGTTGGTTCATTAGAATGATAATTATCTTATTTTAAACATAGTACTTAGACTAAATAGAGCTTTGTGGTCCTTCCTTCTTTCCCCCAAATATTTTCGTTTCTCTTTTTTTGTCTTTTATTTCAGTTTGGAAATGTTTTTAAGTTATATAAATGTAAAGAGACTTCGTTAGATTATTTGTTTAAAAACCTAAAAATTATAAAGAAATCTTTTCACATTTATATCAAAATTATACTTTATGAAAAATAATAGATTTAATATTAATTAATAATAAAACAATAGTCATAAGTGTGTTAACTCCATTGTACCAAATACTAGAATATTTTTAGTAGTAACTGCTTAACTGTCTAGTGACTTTTTTAAGTTCGCTAGTGTTTTGTTGGCATAAATTTTAATCTCTTTAAGAAAGTGAAGATATAAAGCTAAGTGATAAGTCAGTAATAAGAATTCAGATTTATATTTATAGTATGTGACACAGGGAAAAAGCGTATTTTTTCTTAAAAAATAATGTTCAATAAATTCACATAGCATGTACTAAGGGCAAGTGAAATCAGTAACAATACAATATCATAGGAAATACCAAGTATTTAGAAATTCAGTATCAGCCAGGAAAAAAAATCAAACCTAATGATAGTGAAAAAAATCATATAAAAATGCATGATATATAGTGAAAATACTGCTTAGATGCTTAGAAAGAATCTTACAACTTAAATACTAAATTGTAGGAGGAAAAAAATATTCTAAATCAATCACCCCAAATTTTGCCTTAAAATACATAAAAAAAGGAAAAGTAAATTACACCCAAACAACAGGAATAAGATAGAGAAAACAAAGAGAAAAATTACAAAGCCACATGTTGACTCTTTGAAGAATTTAAAAAAAAAAAATGACAAAAACAAAATAAAAGCCCTATAGCAGCTACATAGATTGATGAAAAGAAAAATATCTCACATATTATAATAATATGATGCATGAGAGATTATCATCATAGAGCCTATAGATAATCAAAATGTAAAAGAATATTTTGTCCGGTTTAATACCAACACATTGGAAAACTTTGATGAAATGAATATATTCCTTGGAAAATGCAACTGAGCAAAAATGCAACAAAACAGGAAATTTTTGTAGCCCTATATCTTCTAAAGGAACAGAACTTAATCATCAAAAAATTTTGCTACCAAGGAAATTATAGGCACGGACGGTTTTACTGTTGAATCTTATCAAACAATTAACAAGAAATAATACCAATTTTATGCAAATTCATCCAGAAAACAAAATATCCTTTTCTACTTGCTTTGGAGGCTAGAAAAACCATAATGTCCTAACCTCACAAAGACCTAATAGAAATGTATGGATTAATATTTCTTATATATAGGTACAAAAATACTTTAAAATATTGGCAATTGAATCCAATAATATGTGAATGGAATAACATATCATGACCAAGTAAGTGTTGTCTCAGTAATGTAGTTTAAATAAGCCATTTTGATAAATGCAGAAAAAGAATGTGAAAAAACCAACGCCATTTTTTTGTTAAAAGCTTTCAGTAAAAATAGCAGGGAACTTCCTCAGTCTGATAAAAAAAAAAAAAAAAAAAAAAAAAACAGGTACGATAAAATCTACAGCTAATATCACAAAGAATGGCAAAATATTGAACACTCGCCCCTAAGGACAACCACTCTTACTATTTCACATTCTGAGGAATGTTCAAAAAAACTACAAATAGTAACTACATTTAGCACATTTGCAGAATACAAGGCTAATATACAAAAGTTAATTTCATTTTAAAGCACTAGCAGCAAACAATACAAAAATGAGATTTAAAACATTCTGTATACAAGAGTGTCAAAATTCATGTAAGTTAACCAGACACTTAGCAAGAAATAAGAAAGAACTGTATAACGAAAACAAAACAACACAGATTTGAGAAATTAAAGAAAAGCTAAAGCAATGATATATTATTCTATATTCATAATTTGGAAGATCCAATATTTTTAAGAAATCAATTTATCCCCATGTGAATGATAGATTTAATACAATCGCAGTCACAATTCCAGTAAGCTTTTTGTTTGTATTAATAAACAATTTTCAAAATGTACATAGACATACAAAAGACCTAGGGAGGCTCCTGGGTGGCTCAGTGGTTGAGCGTCGGGTTTTGGCTCAGGCTGTGATACCAGGGTCCTGGGATCGAGTCCCACATCGGGCTCCCCTCAAGGAACCTGCTTCTCCCTCTGCCTACGGTCTCTGCCTCTCTCTCTGCCCCTCACTGGGTTTCCCATGAATGGATAAATAAAATCTTTAAAAAATATATAAAGTGCATTTAGTACTCTTGTAGATAAACCTCTTTCCAAATATATAATAACTTAAATACTAAACTTCATTCATTCATTCATTGAATTCATTTGAATGAATTCAGTATTCATTCAAATACTTTGTCATTTTGTTTGGTTATAAGTGTTTGCTATAGCTCCTACAAAGTTTTATTTCTTGAACATTAATGATTTTAATCATTTTATAGTAAATATTTATCAAAGCACCTTTTCATGTTTTTGATATTTTATTATACAAACTTGTTTCTCTCTTATATCATGAATACATCATGAGGTATATTGATATATTTTTATTAGTTTTGACTCTCCTTATTGTTAGATATTTTTTCCTTCCATTAGCTTTATATCTTTAACTTAACCTTTAAAAATCTATTATTTATTCTGTTTATGACAGAGTGATCATGTTGAGACACTACTCAAATTTTATTTCCCCTACGGCTGTTCCTCTAATAGGACTTCTAGTTTAAAGTAGTGTTAGCCTAAGCACAAATAACATTGTCTTTCCTAACTTTGCAGTGAATCACATAAGAAAACACAGGAAGAACCAAAATGTATAAAAATATCACTAAATAGGAGAAATCAGTTATTGTCTGAACTCAGATCCAACAATGAACAATTGACTACTCTGAACTAATGTAAAATGACAAATTTCTTCCCAAATTGTTTAAGGCACTTAGAAAAAAAAAAAATAGAACTTTCTGTTTCAACTACAGTATTATTGTGTCTTCTTTCACTTTTGTGAAAAGATTTTTGAGATATACATAAACTTTTGTTACTAATTTTCTATTTATTAACATTTCTTTCAAATTTGGATATATTTATGCCTAATAAGAAATGTGAAATTATCAGCAAGATGGCTGAGTTCACAGTAAAAATATCGTTACTATTTCTGAGTGATATTTGCCTATATTCTCATAATAAATTATCTAACTTTTCATCTTTTGTACTGCCATTCTGGTTTCTGAACTCTTAGACTACAATGTAAAACATACTATTAAAGATATTTTTCATTTTTTTACTGATGTGATCATTAGTTTAAATTCACTTTTTAAAATCTCCCTTTTAAGGAGACAATAAGTTCTTTCATAGTCTATTACTTAATGTCCTATATTTTAGGTAATTGAAAAGTTTTTAATCCTTAAGAGGTAGATTCGTCTGTCTAACTTAGTGTTTGTTTGAAATGACAGGATTAAAATATTTTAAGTAAAGAAACAAAACATGTCATATAAGTGTTTATTCATGAGTATCTGCTGAGCAACCTCACACATATTTTGCAAACAGAGAAAGCATATCAATCAGTCACAGTCTTTATTAAAAAAGCATAGATATATCAAACTTTTACTACCTTTTTTTTTAAGATTTTGTTTTTAAATAATCTCAACACCCAACATGGGGCTGGAATTTACAACCCAAGATTGAGAGTTGCATGCTCTATCAAGTGAGCCCTCCAGGAGCCCCGAGATTTTAATATCTTAATGGTTTATCATTACTTGTTTAAAAAAACAAGTGAAGGATTATTTGAAAGCTATTGTTTTCTGTATAAGATTTCATTAATTTTTGAGGTGAATATTTCCCAGAGATGCTTGACTGAAGAACTGATTAAAATGAAATGTGCCTAAAATATTTAACGGAGGATCTGCTCTAAGATATGTCCCTTGAACATGTTTGTCAGCACAGAACACCTGACAAATTCTAATAAGAATATTTTTACTCCATTAAAAATAACATTGCACCTGTGACTGATATGTAAAGTATGTGTGTACTTTTTAAAATGTATATGTATACATTTTTTTAAAGTCTTTTGTAATTTAAGATTATATTTCTGTGACACTTCTGAGGTTTCTTTTTTTCCCCAGTGGGAATTTATTTAGAACTTTCTGAATTTTTAAATTTTGACATAATAGTATAGGATTGTTAATGACTTTTCTTTTTCATCCTTTAATTTGCTATTCATTCCAATATATTGTCAATGACTTCCTTCAAGCATTATTATCAACTAATTGGAATATATCTGCACACCATAGATTTTATTAATTTCTTCATTTGTTTAAGTGCTGAATGGCCACAGACAGTTTCGGGGTTTTGTTTTATTTTGTTTTGTTTTACCTTTCCTGAGCCCTCTACTCGGTTTACTTTCTCCCGATTTCTCAATTAACCTCTATTTTACCGCAGTCATAGGTCATCAGGTCATCACACATCATTTGATATTTGGTACTGGTTTTCTAATTTGTGGACAGCATACAACATCTTCAAAAATTAAACCAAGTTTTGCTGCTATTGTCACCAAATCACACAAAAATGTATGTCAAAGTACAAATATCTTTAAAGAGTAATGAATAGGTAAATTTCAAATATATTATGCCTCATATTGTATAGACTTTGAATTACTATAATTATGTAGCCATATTTTTGTTTACACTTAAAACAACATTCACTTAAAAATGGCTTGTACAGAAAACTAGACATTGAATCAGAAATTAAGACTTTGAACAAAATGTTACACTTAACAATGTTAAAAAATATAATGGCATCTCATTTTGCTTTAAGTTGTGAACCTTGAGGATGAAGTCATGAAAAAAATATCATCTCTACTAGATATGGCTTTTCTTCCCTTAGGATCATGAAACACATACCCACAGTAACCATAAATACACACGCTTTGTAATTCATGGTAATTATAAGCCATAATCGTGATGCTAACTTAGGCCCTCATGAAGTTAAGTGTAGCCTGTTTTAGGCTTCATTTCTGAAGATGTTTTTCAAAGGTTCAGAGATGTTTTCTGGTGTAAAGTTCTCTTAGAGTTTGAGTTTCCTTTGGGGATAGTTGAATCAGGTGAGATGTAGATCCATTTTATATTAAGGTTTTGTATGGCATTCATATTTAAATTCATTATTCCTGTTTCTTCCTTGCTTACAGAACTCTCATTTTATTCAGATAAAAAGTACCATGGTGAAGGAGATAAATTGCAGTTAGATTTAAATGGTGAATCTCAAACCCAGGTGCACTTTATATTCACTGAAGAACTCGTATGAAATGCTGATGCCCTGGAACATTGGACTAATTGGTTAGGGATGAAGGCAGTATCAGTACTTTTAACGATCTCCAAATATTTAATGGTTTAATGCTTGAACCAAGAGACTAGAGATTTTAGAGCTATTAACTCGACTTACAGGGAAATATTTCATTTCTGATGAAATGCAAAATTGAGAACAGGACAAAGTCTTTGTGTCTCTGGAGCTCCTGTTTTCCACTTTCTTTTTGTTGTTTTCTTATTTTGAAAATGCTAGTGTGACAATCTCATGTTTGAAAATATAGCAGCTTCTTTTTTCACCTTGAAGGGTACTATTAACACCCTCCTCAAAGCTGGAAGATTGGAAGGAGTGAAGGAATTGAAATCTTTATGATATTAAGTTGCTGAATCAACCTTACTGATTTCTTGATAAATAAGTAGCAAATACTCTGAGGGTAAATTTTATGTTACTTGCCACCAAACATAACCTAATTGATGTAATTACTGAGCCAGGGAATCACTCAATATTTAGCACTTAATTCAAAAAAGTTAAAACAAATAAAGTTTTTTGGCTAGTAGATTTAAACCATTGCAATCTTCCTTTTTTTTTTCCAATGGATCATTCACCAAAACTCAAGTTCTTTGAACTAGTTTAGACTTGCTATTGTGCATTTTGAATAAGGCCATGACTTTAGTTAAATTGTTCACATTGTGCTCTGATAATATAGTTGCAGTTCATTTGACCCATCAAATATTATAAAATTAATGCCTAGTTTAACAATGTCTACAAATTGAGGTCCAACCATATTCTAGTATCTTGCTTCATCCAGAATTCAGTTATTTACACCTTTATTGAGAGCGATCAATGAAAATGTTTAATTTAGTGTATAAATGTATGAGATTTAGAATAAAACTTGTGTTCAAATCCAATCCTTGAGCTTTATTGGTCATTTTAAGTACTCTGATACGAGGAAATACCTGTGGCCTTTCTAAGGACAGTGACAGGGTTGGAAAGGTGTAAAAATAGACAAATATGCAGGAAGAGGATAGGACAAGGCAGAATAACTATTGAATTGCTCAGGGCTCTTAACCTAAATCTTACAAGAGGAAGCCATTCAAAAGATTGAGATATATAATATAAAAATAATTGTCATTATATATATTTTTTTCATATGAAGAAATGAAGTCAATGAGCAGTCAAATAGATTCCCCCAAATGAATTACTTATAAACTGATGCAACCAGGAGTGGAATGTTCCTCTACTTTTAACACTAAGTAATATTTCAACAATTCAGGTATGTTGTTTCATCTTTTGATGCATGATAAAACAGTGATAAATGAAAATATGTAGGTAAAAGTAGGAAAAAATCGAAAATAAACAACAGCCTATGACACCAAAGTAGTAGCTGAGGAAGCAAAGCTATATAAAGATAGAAACCAAGACTATTTGGTGCACCCAAGGGACCAGAACCCAGAAATGAAAAGCCACCTGGAGTCCTCTGTTTCTCTCTGCATTCTACTAGACAAGCTTTGCTGCTAAGGCAGGAGCAAGTGTTAGCACTTCTGTTATAGAAGCAAAAGGGACTTTATATCCTCAATCCAACATGAAAAATAAGAATCCTTGTAAAGATCCTGGTTGTCCTAAATAAGGCAACAGGTTCGTGCTGTGACCACAAGGGTGGGTCCCCTAGGATTTAAAATGAGAGCTGGAGTTTGGGGATTTCCTGGAAAATTTTATAAAACAAAACAAAACAAAATGGATGTGATGATCCAATCAAAAAGGAAAAGTACACCTGGAAGACACAAATTAAATACTGTTGTATCATGTAAGGATTTTAGATCTTACTGTAATTGCATTGGAAGCTACTGAATGGTTTTAAAAGGAGTAGTATAAGTATTTTTCTGTTTTAAAAGATTTTTTGGGCCTCTGTCTGAAGATTGAATTAGGGACACGTGTGTATAAATGCAGCCTTAACAGGAGGATACAGCTTTGTAAGTGACCTTTTCCAAACAATATTAAAAGGAAAATGAACTATTAGGATGGTAATAGCATTTATACAAATTTCAAATCTCATATATTTTTGTAAGTAGTAAACACATTGAACATATCTCTAATTCCAAATGATTATGGTTTTTCCCATAATCTCCATATGAAAAGGGAGTTAGTCAAAGTTAATTATAAGCAAAATCAACATTAAATAATATGACACGTTAGGTTTGCTTCTGTTATGCTAATTATTTGTTTTCTGAAGCAGTTCCTGTTTTAAAAAAGTGAGAGGGAGGGATAAGATTGGGAGAAAAATATCAATGGCAGATTTTAGAAAATATACAATTTTTTGTCCATTTAACAATAATGGGAAGGTGAATACAAACTTTACTTCAAACTAATTGGACAAATTAACTAAAGTTTCTTTTTTTCAGAACCCAACAGACCATTCTTTATGAAAGTGTATTTGTTCCTATCATACAACTTGAAATACAAATTAACCCTCAGAAAGCATTTCTTCCTTAGTTTATTCAAACTATCTGACCATTTAATGACCATGCACTGAGCATTCATAATTATTCTATTTCTCAGTTTGCTTTTTGAATTATCTGCCCTATCTTACATGTTTAAAAATATTGAATTTTGGGGATCCCTTGGTGGCTCAGCGGTTTAGCACCGCCTTCAGCCCAGGGTGTGACCCTGGAGTCCTGGGATCGAGTCCTGCATTGGGTTCCCTGCATGGAGCCTGCTTCTCCCTCTGCCTCTCTCTCTCTCTCTCTCTCTCTTTCTCTGTCTCTCATGAATAAATAAATAAAATCTTTAAAAAATATATTGAATTTTGCGTAGGGGCATGGGTTAGATAGGTGAGGGGGATTAAGGAGGGAACTTTTTGTGATGAGCAACAGGTATTGTATGGAAGTGTTGAATCACTATATTGTACACTTGAAACTGATATTACAATGTATGCTAACTGAATTTAAATAAAGCTTTTTAAAAAGCAAAGTTAATTAAAAACACAATATTTTATATCTGATCATAAGATTAAGTCATGGGAAAATAGTAGTTAAAGTAGGGTCAAATATTTTAGTAGAAAAACAATGTTTTAGTTAATATGGTAGCAAACATATCTCCATCTTTATGTTCACCAATCTTTTAATGGCCAAAGTAATCTATCAAGTAGTTTATGCATTTATTACTCTCTATATTCATCTTCTAGTTAATTTATCTATATTTTTCATATGATATCCCCAAATCTATTGCCTTCCATGTTCCAGAAATGATTGAAAGTAGGTAATGTCATATAATATTTATCTAAATAAGTCTAGCATACTTGAAAACTTTGCAAAAGTGTATTTGCTTTAGATACTGAAAATATATCTGTTTCATGTATGCAGACACCACCATAGGCAAGCTAGTGACAAAAATAGTGTTTCTTTTCAAAATGTATCACTATCTCAATGTTCTCTTCTGTCATCTTCTAATGGGCCCTGTGCTCCTTGAGATACACCTGTGTTCCTTGAGATTCACCTTGCTTGCCAGGGCTACCCTAGACCCTTGAGTGAATAAATGTACATCTCAGGTTCACAGGTTCAGCATTTATGTCGGCAAGGTACCTGGCTAGGTGATAAAGCTAATCCATGACAACATAAAAATAAAAGAAAACTATTGGGACTTAGTTAATGTCCGAATGTAATGTCTATATTTTACCAGAGTCCTCCTTGAGATAATCCCCTCCACCCACACTACTTTTTTAAACTCAGAAATGGTGAAGTTACTCTAAGGATAGAGGTTAAGACAAAGCAAAGGCAGGGGCAGTGCTGCTTCGCTATCAGAGGAAGAGATTTTCAGGAAGCACTGGAGCCCATGTTCTTATTCAAAATACCTTAAATTAGTCACCACTTGCATAGCATATGACTAAACTCAAAAGGAAAATAAACTGTTGTGAGTGCCATAATATACACAGGATTTTAAAATCCTGTATATGTCATATACACAGTAACTAGGGAACATAATTGAATATCTAATTTACAGATTACATTTTTTTGGCTATTCCTTCTGCGTAAGTATAGGGGATTTTTCTCTCTTCCAACTTACTTACTTTTTAAAAATGTTTACTTAAATTCTTAAATAATAGTTTCAGATGTACAATAGAATGATTCAACACTTTCATACATCACCCAGTGTCTATCTCCAGGGCACTCCTTAATCTCCATCCCCCACCTCCCTTCTGGTAACCAGTTTGTTCAGTGTATGGGATTTTTTTTAAAGATTTATTTATTTATTTGACAGTGAGCAAGAGAGAGAAGACAAAGAGAGAGCAGAGGGAGGGGCAGAGGGAAAGGAAGAGAGAGTCTTAAGCAGACTCTGTACTGAGCATGGAGTCTGAGGCAGGGCTCCATCTTCTGACCCTGCGATCACCACCTGAGCCAAAACCAAGAGTTGATCTCATAACTGACTGTGCCTCCAGATGCTTCCAGCATATGGGATTTTTAATCAGTTAATTCTAAATAAATTATTTTTTCTTTGTAATATGAAATATAAAAACCTTTACATTTTTTTGCGACATAACAGTTGTGAGTGGTCATAGATGTCTTAAAGATAGAAAATACTTTCTTTTACTTACGTACAGCTCAGAAGAAGTAAAAAAAAGAAAGTAGTCAAGGAAGTAATTATTTGGGGGAAAGAAAACACAAGGGCAATAAAGAAGAAGTAACCTTCTAAAGTGGACTAAATAGGACCAGGATTTAAATTCTGCTGGATTTGATTTCAGAATTAGATTTCCTTATATCCTAGCCTTTTTCTTAAGAAAATTAAAACCATAAATAACAGAAGATAATGGTATTATAGATTTGTATATGTCAGTGGATTTTATAGGGTTAACTTTTATAATATTTTTCATACTAACCTAACAGATGGTACTGCCGCTATTAAATGCTAGCATCAACATAGAAATTAATAGATTAAATTAACATTTATTTATTTACATTAAAGAACTAGGGTATTTTTATAGCAGGGTTGATTTAAGTTTTAGATAAATAAAACACAGAGATGGAAAAATCTCCATGTATATTTATGGAGCATGCATGTTTATGCACATATTGTATATGTTATATATTATGTATTATGCATACATAATACTACACATTATGTAACATTAACCCAAAAAGTAGCTTTACAGCCCTAATAATCCAAAATGCTCTGGTATAAGGAATCATTATTTTGGCTGACAACTGTACCACATCTTATAATAAGAATCTCCTTCACTTGTTCTAACAAGCAAATTCCCTGTTTCTCAGGAACATTCTTTTAGAGAACTGAATGCGTATCTGCCTTGAAAGGCTGGCCTATCTACGTTGCCATTTTTCTCCTTTTATTTTCAGTATTTGGAATTCAGCTCAGGTCGAGACCAAAGAAGCAATTCTACTTCGCAAGTGGTGCAGCTGGTTTCCTCCAGCGCTCCTCCATTCATAGTGAGGGAAGGAGTGGCCGCCTCATATAAGATTAGTTTAGAGGAAAATCAATACTGCTTCCTCATCCTCATGAAGTCTTGAGCGATGTTGGCCAGGATCCAAGGAGGAAAGGCTCAAGTGGAAAAAACTTGGCTGCCAGTGAGAACGATACTTGGAGATGCATACCAGGTCATTTGAACTTTTGCCAGTGAATGCATCACTAGAAGTTGGAGGTAACATGGCTTTCCTCCAACCATCTGCTTTAATTGAAAAATATAAATACTGGAAAACAAGAAACCAAAGGTTTCTTTCCCTTAATCATGTGTTATTGCCCACTTATGAATTGAACTGTGTTCTTCAGTATTAAAAGGTATCTTAAATGTGTATAAATATGACATTAGAAACAAATAATAAGTCATCCTTATACTAATCTTACAAATTACTGATGAGTTTCATTAAAATCTTATTGATGTGTGTTATTTGAATTCGATTAAATAGTATTTTTTTTCTAGTCCCTTTTTTGTAGACACATTTAGGAAATCATCAGAACTCAATCAAATCCAGAAATCCTTTCAATGTCATTAACATATACATTGTTTCTTTATGAATGTGGTTGGCCATTCTAAATAAAATGTGCCTAATATCAAGCAGAATCAAAGGAAATGTAATATCTTACCAATATGAGGTGAAAATTTGACTGGTATGTGGATACTTTTTCTCAATAGTATGATTTGTTTCCATTCTACAAATAAGGTCCATTTAAGTGCTAGATGTTTAAAATTCTAAGAAAAATAACAAACAAGATAAAGATAATTCTCTCATGGAGATTAAATCAAATAGAGAAAGACTGATGTTAATTTAAACCATGTAAAGGAATCACTAAATGAGCAAAAAAATGATACAGTTTACTTTAAACCTAATACATCTCTTTCCCCACTAACATAATTCCCCCAATTTGAGAATCACATAAGTATAATTTAAAAATATTCTAACAAAATCTTTTAGAGTATTTTGATACAAATGTTATCTTATTACTTTCCTGGATGAGGGTACACATGGACTCCTAAAATGCTCCATATTTTTAACATTACCAAGTAAGTAGAAAAAACATTGGATGATAAAAAATAAAAATCCAGATTATTTAGTTAAGGATTAGGAAAACTGAAATTTTATATGACATAATGAATCAATATTACTCTAATAAATATTGGGTATTTTAATATAAGCAATTTAAAATTTAAATATCATCTTCAGGATTCTAAATATAAATTTAAATGATTTCAAATTAAAAATACCACAGTATATGAAAAAAACTCTTAAAAATCTATTGTAAGTGAATTATTATATACTTATAGATATCACATATATATGTGTATGTATATATATATATATATATATAACTACATATAATTACATATATTTAGTTACTGTTTAGTAGGCCCTAGGAGTACAAATAAAACATGATCCTTGCCTTAAAGTGGACGGAGGCACTAAATTGAGAAAACTATAAAAGTTAAAAGGCTTTTCCGAATTGACGAAGCTAATAGTTTTCAGTAACTAAATTATAAAAACAGTGCATTTCTCCCAACATTCTAAGTCCTTCTGCACCATGTATTTATCTCTTGTTATACTGTCTCTAATAGGAAATAAAATTAGAAAAAAAAATAGAATGTAGAAAAATAAAACTTCCATTAAATAGCAAAATACTATTGTCATTAGAGAAGACTGATACGTAACAGAAAAAAGAAAAAAGAAAGCATGACCATAACTTAAGAAGTTGTGTTAATTAGCTAGACATGCTGTAACAAATATCATAGATGAGATGGTTTAAACAACAGACACTGGGGCACCTGGGCAGCTAAATTCCTGAAGCATCTGCCTTCCGCTCAGGTCATGGTCCCAGGGTCCTGGAATGGAGCCCTGGGGAGTCTGTTTCTCCCTCTCCTTTTGCCCCTCCCCCCTGTTTGTACTCTCTTGCATGCTCTTTCTCCAATAAATAAATAAAATCTTAAAAAAAATTAACAACAGACATTTATTTTCTCACAATTCTAGAGGCTAGAAGTCTGAGATCAGTGTTTATTAGGGTTGGTTTCTTCTGAACCTCTCTGTTTGCTTTGCAGATGGCTATCTTCTCTGTCGTCACAGGGTCCTTCCTATGTAGGTGTCTATGTTCTATAAGGATACCAGTCATATTGGATTAGGCCCCCTTTGATGACCTCGTTTAACCTTAGTTCCCCTTTAAAGGTCCTTTCTTCAAATGTAGTCACGTCCTGAGTTACTGGAGGTTAGGACTCCAACATGAATTTTGGAGGGACACAATTCAGCTGAGAACAAAAGATGAACTATCTCTCTTTGAAAATTAAAAATGGTCCCTTTAACATGATTAAAATATAAATGTAATATCTACAAAATATTAAAACTTGAATATAAAATTCAAATAAAACTAAAGATTGTTGCATACGTATTTTGATTATTATGTAGGTATAAGCTGTGATCATAACAGAAACTACATAAAGAAAATATCTAATTCCTTTGATCCAGCTTTATGTTCTAAGTATTTAGCTATTTTCCATGTTTAGTGATTTTATTGCTCAAAACAATTCCATATTAGTTCTGTCATTATTTAGAATTTTTAGATATAGGGAATCAAGCCTAGACTTTTCATAACCTTCACAGGGTAATATGAATATTAAGGAATTCAACACAGTTATATAGCTCATTTTGTTTGAGTCTAAGTCCAAGCAAGCATTTATTTACTATAGAATAAGGACTTTTTAGAACTCATTATGCCATATTTTGATTAGGAAATAAAGTATAATATAACATGTAACATATTCTGTACCTCTAGTTTACTAAATATCTTCAAGCATTCTCACAAAATAAGAAAATAAATATTTCATTTTGGTCTACCATGGGAATATTTGTTTCCAACATTAATTGTACAGCATGATAGCAATCCATATTCAGAGGATGGCTGGGTGGCTCAGCAGTTGAGCTTCTGACTTCAGCTGGGGGCATGATTCCAGAGTCCCGGGATCGAGTCCTGCTTTGGGCTCCTTGTGTGGAGCCTACTTCTCCCTCTGCCTATGTTTCCACCTCTCTCTCTGTCTGTCATGAATAAATAAATAAAATCTTATAAATAAATAAATAAATAAATAAATAAATAAATAAATAAATAGTTATATTCTAGATAAACCAGTGAAATATTTTACTCTACTAGAATCTAGTTGGTGACACAAATACACAGCCTAAGTAAAAATGAAATTTCACACGTATTTCATATAATTCTTTTTCACTTAAAAATATATATATAAATATTTACAAAGTTGAGAAATTATTTTGGTTTAAATTATTTATAATGCTGGATCTATTATTTTTTTTCAATATTGTTGTTTTAGGCTGTCAATTATATAATAAAAACTTCAATATTAACTCTTATGACCATAGATAAGTGTTTTTCCTTCAAGGCCTAATTAGAATTAGAAACCCAGACTTCAAAATTAAATTTAGCTTTCTAATTAATTTTTCTGTGAATACAGCATTGAGATGTGTAACAAGGATTTTTTTTCCATTTTGTCCAATATCATTATCTTTTAATATACAGATAAATAATTTGGTGTTCACTTTTTGTTTAGTCGTGTCTTTTCCCATTTTATTTTATCTTACTATTTTTGAACAAATGTAAAACAAAATAATTACCTTATAAAGTGGAAAACAATTTTAATCTTTCATACTAAGGGCACTTTGCAAAGAGTCAATAGTGCTATAGGATATAGAATATTTCAAATAAATCATAATTCTTTGAATTTAGAAATATGAAGAGTAACTCTAGTAACCAAATTAGATGTCACATTGTGCTAAATATGCAAGAAAAAAATCTTCGTGCAGATGGTGAAAATCAAATCCATTCTCGACTTCACAAGCCATGTCTATATGATGAAAAATATCAGTTCAACAAACTATCCATCTGCCGTATTCAATCATCTTAAAACCAAATAAATGAAATGTAAATATCTTATGACTAATTGCACAAAAATGTTTTGACTTTTTGAAAAATGTAAACTATAGATATAATTCTATCCAACAATTCTTTGATATTCCCATTGGTTATAGTCATACTAAGATGGCTATGTATTAAGGTATGTGTAGTTGATATTTTTAAAGTGAAGTCATTAATCAAAAATAAAAGAAAATACTTATCCAATCATCCCATTTCTTCTCTTCTGAATTAATTTTACAAAACAAAAATTAAAAAAAAAACTAATGGCTAATGTTTGCTTATAAGATATGTGTGATGTTAATTTTTTTTAGTTAATGTGACTAAACTAAAAAACTAAATATTTTTTAGTTTTGTTACAGTGACTATAATGGTGCTTGTTATATAAATTAAGCAGTATATGTGAAATTATTTCCCAAAACAAAGTTGGTAAAAGTAGAATATGAAATGCTCTTTTTAAATTTTTTTTTTTATTCATGAGAGACACACAGAGAAAGGCAGAGACATAGGCAGAGGGAGTAGCAGGGAGCCCCATGCTGGACTTGATCCCAGGATCCAGGGATCACAACCTGAGCCAAAGGCAGATGCTCATCCACTAAGCCAGCCAGACATCCCTAAAATGCTTTTATAATAAGATTATTGGGGGGAAAATAACGTAGTTACTAAATGCTTTGCAGTTTGTATATTCACATGCCGTCATTGAAATCAGACTCAAGCTTCCAACTAAGTTACTGGATGACTGAATAAATCAATTAAAATATCAGTGTTTCAGTTTCATTTCTTCAATAAAAAGATGAAATCTATTGATCTTAAGTCCATTGGTTTGAAACTTTTTTGATCTCATGATACTACATATGATGCATTAAACCATTGTTTAATTGAAATAGATGGCTGCAAGTTAACAAATATAATAGCATGATGTAATAACATTTATTTATTAATTTTAAAATATTTATTTACTCATTTATTCATAAAAGACATAGAGAGGCAGAGACATAGACGGAGGGAGAAGCAGGATCCCTCCTGGGAGCCCTGTGCAGGACTTGGGATCAAGACCTGAGCCAAAGGCAAGCGCTCAACCACTGAACCATCCCAGAGTTCCATGTAACAATATTTAAATATGTTTCAAATGAAAACAACTGTACTTATTTAACCTTTATTTACATATAGAATTATTTCATTTTAAGGTATAATTTAGTGATTTAGGTATAACTAAGGAGGCTTAACTTTCAAATTAAACCAAAGAAACATTTGTCTATTGGTATTAACACTTTATATCAAGTGATATAATACTATCCACGCTTGAAGAGACCATCTTAAATGACTATGATAAATGTTTCAAATTCAGTTGCAATTTGATTTCCTTCTCACTCATAATATACAAATGCCAAACACTCAACTTTAGAATCTTCTCTAAAACAGTGGAATTATTAAAAATACCAATATTTGAAATTATGACCAATCTAAGGTCATGTAATTACCTAGGAGCATATGTAATTATATAGAATCAATGAAATTAATATAAACTAGATTGAAATTAATCAAGTTACTTTTTAAAAATAAATATTTATGCGTTTTCAAATAATAAAAAAAAGGCCTGTTTCCTAACATACAGCTAAGCAGGAAAAAATGCAAATGAGACTCTTTCACCGATGTCCATGTGATACACAAAATACTGAATGACAATCAATAGCAGTTGCTTTTAGTGGAGTTTGGAAGTTGTTAGGAAGAAATTAATCTCTTAGACAAGGAGTGGAAGATTTATTAGATAGGGGTAATTGTACAAAAAAGTCAAATTTACAATTGTAATACTCTTTTGTACAAAAAACAAAGTAATCCAACGTTTTTTAAGTTCAAAAGTAAAGCATGAATTTTATTTTTTAGCAAATGGTAATATGCAGAAAACAATGTAAGGAAGGATCTAGAGGGAGTCCTAAAATTAAGAGGTCTTTATTTTGAATATGGCTTAATTCAAACAGTTCTTTTTTAAAAAAAGATTTTATTTATTTATTCATGAGAGACACAGAGAGACAGAGTGGCAGAGGCACAGGCAGAGGAAGAAGCAGGCCCCATGCAGGGAGCCTGATGTGGGACTCGATCCCGGGTGTCCAGGATCATGCCCTTGCCAAAGGCAGGCACTAAACCTCTGAGCCACTCAGGGATCCAAACTGTTCTTATAATTTACTTCATTAGCATAAGTGTGGTTTCTGTTTTGAAATTTTTTAATTAAATAAATTTGTATTGTATTACAATATAATCAAAATGATATCTGTATGTAAGTGTTGAATCACTAATTGTACAACTGAAACAAATATAACACTGTATGTTAACTAACTAGAATTTATTTATTTTTTAAAGATTTATTTACTTATGAGCACAAGGGGGAGGAGTGGAGGGGGAGAGAGAGAGACAGAGAATCTCAAGCAGACTCCTCACTGAGCACAGAGCCCATCATGGGGTTTGATCTCAGGACCCCAAGATTATGACCTGGGCTGAAACCAAGAGTTGGAAGCTTAACCAACGGAGCCACCCAGGTGCCCCAAATAACTGGAATTTAAATAAAAACTTAAAAAATCTTGGGAACAAGAAATTGCAAATATTCAAGCTTTAAAATATTTTAAAAATAAAAATAATGGGATCTTACAACTTGAAGAAATATATTTTATTTCATTCTTCTTATCCTTTACAGATGTCCATGTATATTGCTATGCCTCAAAATAGAAGTCAAGGACTACAAGTGAGATCATTTAAACTCGACTTCAGATACTATTAAATGATGATCATCATTAGCCCTCAGACAACAGTGTATATGGAATTAAATAGACATTTGCTTTTTAGAATTTAGATATAACTACCAAAAAGACAATTATTAATCATTGATTGCAAACAGTATGCATAACTAATCAACTAAGGAAAACTATGTTCTATATTTCCTAATTTCAGATTTTTATTTGTATATCTACATGTTTTTATGATTGCCTTCAATATATTAAAAACAGTCTCTTTATTTCTATCATCTATTATCTATCTATCATCTATTTATCTATTATCTATCTATCTATCTATCTATCATCTATCTACCTATCTCCACATATGAAACTCACAGTACTATTGACAAAGGCATGAAGCACTTCTGTGTATTGCTGGTGGGAGTTAAATGTTTCAGACACTTTGAGAAATAGTGTGGAATTATTTTTTTTTAATACAGTTAACATGCACTTACTATATAAATGGGAAATTCTACCCCTAGGTATTTACAAAAGAGAAATAAAACAAAACAATAACAACAAAATACTTTTACTTGAATGTTCCTAATAGTACTAAACTGGAAACAACCCAAATACCTACTAACAGGTGAAGGAATAAATAAGTTGCAGTAAATTTATATAAAAAATAAAATGGATCAAACATGGTACACTCACCCAGACAAATGAATCCTATAAATATTATTTCTGAATAAATAAAACCACATAAAACATATTGTATGAGTCTATTTCTGAGAAATCCCATAACAAACTAAACTAAGCTGTATCGAAACAAATCATATCAATTGCTAGCTGGGTTAGGCATTAGATAATTTTAAGGGCTGGATTACAAAAAGAGATAATGGAATTTTCTGGGTAAGTGGAAGTGTTCTATATTATTTTTTTTAAAAGATTTTATTTATTTATTCATGGGAGATACACAGAGAGTGGTAGAGACATAGGCAGAGGGAGAAGAAGGCTCCCTACTGGGAGTCTAATGTGGGACTCGATCCCAGGACCCTAGGATCGTGACTTGAGCTGAAGGTGGAGTTCAACCACTGAGCCACCCAGGCATGGCCCAGAAGTGTTTTGTATATTGATTGGCGTGGTATTTGCACAAAAGTATGCATTTGTTAAGGATTACCCACTGCATGCTGATTTTTAAGATAAAGACTCAGATGATTGAAAACCTTGTGATACAGTAATATATTCTTGTATTTTCTGGAAACACACTTTTGAACCATGTAACTATGATTCTATTAACTGTTTCTATTGTTTAATTCAAATAAGAAGAGAAATCAAATTATAAATCTTCAGGGAGTATTGTGACAGGGCAAGTGCCACCTATAAATATGATCATTAATAAGATCTTCACCTTATTATAACATATCATTTACTACTTTTACAAGATTTTCCTCAGATACTGTTTATCAATTAGAAAATGGGACTCATATGTTCCAAATCACATCTAATACAAATGTTTGAATACTGAAATATTACCGTATCTACAAATGTATGCAAATAGCTTGTAAAACTTTATCATTTAGTTATTAGGGTTTAAATTTAATTTGAATTTAAGTCATTTAAATGCTTTTGGATTTGAAGCCACCATAAAGCATTTTTTTTTTAGCATTTTTGCCTTTGTGCCAGGTTGGCAATATTTCATGTTGTATCTAAGGCTTAATTCTTAATATTTTCATACTATGTTATTATGTATATACATAGTGCAGTTTCTGTCCTCTATTTTACAACTTGCGTTGTCTATTATATTCAACCAACCTTTAATTCTAACCAGAAGATTTGTACATAGCATATTTTCGTAATTGTGTACTTCATTTTGTTTACCTGAAGAGCAGTTATGCTCTGTTAATTGAAAATACGGCAGTGGCAGGATAAGAGTGTATTTCAGGAATGTGGGCTTTGTGAAAGAATGCATGAAATATATGTTTATATAAAAAAGAGGCCAATTAATAAGAAAAAAAGGATAAAATGAATTAAAGTTATTAATGACAGCTTTTGAATTTCATGAAGAAGTCATATATATAAATTTGCCACCTGAATGTCTAAAGAATAGATATTAAAAATATATTAATCCAGAAAATGTCTAGTAATGGAAAATTCCAGATCATATTTGGCAAAAAGGAATGAGAGAGAAGAGTGAATCTCTGAAGTAATCTAAATGAAAAAGCAGCAGTATTTGTGGTTTAAATAGACAGGAAAGTAGGGTGAGAGATCAAATGATAATTCCAAGATTTTTTGCTTCTTAGAGCAGGAAGCTGGCAATATGTTCTGCAGATATCAAAGTCTGGCAATAGAAAAATACAAAGCTGCCTCACTATCTTATATTTCAAGTGGTGAAGTTACATCAGGATTTTAAATCTATATTTGATTCTTCCATTTCATGCAATGGCATTTCACATGACAATCACTTAAATGGAAAAGTATTTTGAAGCATACCATAAATTATATCTTTATTATCATGATGTAAAAATACTGAAATATATGCTATTTAGTGGGCAGATATATCTTAGGTACCCAAGGATTTCAATGTTTTTCTTGAGGAAAAAGATTACATGGTGTTCCAGTGGAAACACTCATATTTAGCTAGTGCTAAGAAAAATTGCTTTCATGTTAGATTTAAAAGTTTCAAACTTTTTTTCTGACACAGTTGAAATATATAGACCTATTTAATCATGATACTTGTGGCAATATTTATTAAGCAATTACATATGATAGACTCTGCATTATAAAGTATACATGGAATGTCATATCTAATATCCATCAGGATTTTCTGAATTAATCATATTAATCTTTCTCATTCATGTTTGGAAGAATCCTTTTGAAGGCGTTTTTTGATCTCCAGAGTTTATCATTTCACTGGTCAAGATATGCTGTATTTAAATACTAGCATGAACAGATCCGTGGTTTAGAAAGCCAAATTTGACAATATACAAAGATGTGATACATTAGAAAAATGTTATGAGTTTTGTCCCTACAATTCCTGTCACTAATGCCAGCCTCATGGCTTTCACATTTCACATTGCTTCACTTAAAATTAACAATTATAATCTTATTAAATGTTTACTGTGCTAGCCATTCTTGAGAAATGAAGAAGGATGAAAAGATGCAAAAGAGAGAGAGAGAGAAAGAGAGAGAGGAAGAGAGGGAAAGAAAGACTATAGCAGTTGCTCATTTTTCTATGAAAGTTATTTTGCCTTGTTTTTATTAAAATAGTGTATAAAATAGTGTATATACATATTCAGATTTTATCTTTTCCTACTATAAAAGTTGCAGTCTTCTGATTTATCATTGCCTTTTAATTTTATGTGTTTTTGAATTATAAGCACCTAGAACTTTTTGTGAAAAGATACAGATTATATATATATATACAGACACATATATAAGCAATATATATATATATATATATATATGCACCTCCTCAGGTCCTCCTCATCATATAATAATATAAATAATATATATAATATATTTATATATATTATATATATATATTAATATATACAATTATTCGACGGTTGCCTGGGAAGCTCTGTGGTTGAGTGTCTGCCTTTGGATCAGAGTGTGATCCTGGGGTCCAGGATTGAGTCCTGCATCAGGCTCCCCCTGAGGAGGGCCTGCTTCTCTCTCTGCCTATGTCTCTGCCTCTTTCTCTGTGTCTCTCATGAATAAACAAAATCTTTAAAAAAAGTAAAATAAAGATTTGAAAGAAAGAGAGAGCATAAGAGTGCTTGCAACCAGGATGAGGATGGACAGAGGGAGAGGGAGAGAATCTCAAGCAGATTCTCTACTGAGAAGGAGCCCGATGGAAGCTCAATCATACCACCCTGAGATCATGACCTGAGCTGAAATGGAGCTGGACACTTAACTGATTCAGCCATCCACGTGCCTCAAGACTATATTTTTTTTTTTGATAAAATCTTTTTTTTTGTCTTTGGAGCTAAGCAAAGCTCATTGGAATCAGAGACTATGTTACAATGTGACTATCATCTCTCTCTCTCTATTTGTTTTATTTCTAAATTGAGAAGTAAATCTTTGAGTTTTTCCTGTGCTTCACTGATTTGATTATATGCAGTATCAACTGCTTTGACTATTTCTAAATATTGAGAAAATTTTATACAAATTTTTATGACGGGTGCTACCCTGTCTGTCTCTTCATTCAAGAGCTCATCTTTTAGAAAGTAGGTATACAGGTTGTACCTGCATTTCCATGAAAATATTTTCTTACGCAGAATTGTAAGGGGTAATATCAGTGCTCTTCCCAGATTTTCATTGATTCCTTTTATATCTCTTGCGCACCTTCTCTAGTCCCTATGTGTCTGCTTCACAGGAACCTCAAACAATTCTCTTCGGATGACTCCCCCAGGTTATTTAGCTTGCTTTTCACACAGAAATGCCTAAGAATTTACATCACTGGGATGATGTGAGAGGGCAAGGACTAGCCAATAATAAACTGATTGGGGCAAATAAAAATCCAACTCTCTTCTCTAAGTGTTTGGACACACTCAGCCATGATGTACACTCTAGAGCTCCCCTGGTCTGGGAAGTGAAAGCTGGAAGCTGGAGTACAGCCTGGAATGTACCACTTGCTTAGCCTCTTCCTCTTTCTTTTACATTACTAACTTCTAAACTTTTCTCCCTGCAAACTTCCTGTTAAATCCCCATTTCAGGATATCATTCTAGGAAATCAGACTTAGGATCAGACAAGGTTTTCCTCTGAAAACTCAGAGAAATGTACATCCGTGCTAATCTAAATTATGTTATGTATATTATGATGTACATGTAATATATATATGTATATTTTTATTATATTGTATGCATTTTTTTACATTGGTCAACTTATTCCTTTTTTATTTGATTTAGTTTCTTTTAGGGGATAAATAATATGTACACATGATTCAGAAATAGCAATTAATAGGAAAGTATACACAGACGATCCCTGAGTTTAGATGGTTCTACTTAGCAATGTTTTGGCTGTACGATGGTGAAAAGTTGCGTAAGGGCCAGGCAGGACTAGGTTGGGAGCAATGGAATCAGGCTCACAAAAATCCCAAGAATGTGGAGATGAAAGAAAACCAGAGATAAATATACCAGACCATCCTGTCCCAGGTGTCAGAGGTGGGGTCTTGCTATAACAGTTGTTTGTGACCAACGAAAATTACCAGACCCTAAAAAAATAAGTAAGCCATTAAGGATGTTATCACTAGTCCTTACTCCATGGTGATAGCATTAGATATGTTAAAACAATTTGGGTTCCCTGGTCGGCTTTCCATAAAAGACCAACCCTACAAGTCCTCAGTAGCAACCCCGTCAGGACCCCTCTCACTCCTGAGAGCTTTCTCTATATCTTGGCTTAATAAACTTCTATCACTTTACTCACTCTCCTTTGTCCACGAGATTCATTCTGAGACAAGAACCAAGCTCTCTCGTATTAAAGTCATACACATCCAGTAGAAATCCTACTACAAATTTTGCATTTTTTTCCCCAGGCTGGCTGTATGAGATATGATACTCTCTCATGATTCCCAGGGGCAGTGAGCTTCAGCTTTTAGAGAGTGGAAGTGATGTTTCTGCTCTTTAAGGTTAGACTGTCTACATAAATTATTTTGAAATCTTTTGCATAAGAGACTTGTTTCTTCAGACTGTTTATTAATTTAGTCAATAAGTCCTTTATATCAGTACGGACTCGTGATTTTTTTTTAAACTTTAGGCTATAATCCAGTATTACCTCATTTATTCTGTTGCCCAAGCAGGTTGCTCAGGTATTTACCTTTTAACCTTTTGACATACATTGATTATTGAGGACTTTCTTTGAAGTGGGGGGATTCTTTTTGGTTGTTTTTGTTTGTTTTTAGCACTTTCTTATTTTCTGGTGCTAAAGGATGTTGCAGCCTCATCTTGTCTATTTTCTGTCCCAGTCCTAGAATCATCCATTTTCTAAGAAGCCATTATTCGTCCTACCTGGAGAATGACATTATAAACAATCTGAGTGCTGGGTCTGGATGGTGACACTCGAGCACCATTAGTTCTAGGCCATTTCAAATAAAAAAAAAAAGGAAATACAAATATGCTTGCTAATCCTTTTATATACACGTATCTATAAATATTCCTATATGTGGCCATCTGTACCTATATTAAGCTAAACATGAATCCACGTTAATAAATATAACTCTAACCCATTACCACATGGATCATGCTAGCCTTCCCCCATCCTGATTGTGAACTGTCATTGCGTAAGAAAAAAAATCTGGCTATAACCATCTGCCACCCATTTACTGAAGTTTTCAAAGTCGGGATGCATATGTAAAGTTACAGAATTGTTAACTCATACACACATAGAAAGAACTTTATCAACTAAAGTACATACTTATTCAGTTTCTTTTGACTTTAGTTTTCAGGTTCAACTCATTTTTAAAGTTTGGATAATGCTTTTTTTCTGCCACCACTTTCAGAAAATAAGGTTCTTTCATACATTTGTAATACACTTGGATTATTTTGATATATCCTATATTCCATCAAAGGACCCCCAATCTCCTAAAACATTTTTAAAATTTAAATACATTAAGACTCACTCTTTGTACTAAAATTGAATGGGTTTTGACAAACATGTGTCATGGATCCACACACATGATATCATGCAGAATAGAGTCACTGCCATTCTGCCCCAAACCCTCAGCAACAACTGATATCTTACAGTCATTATAGTCCTGCTATTTATAGATTGTCATAAAATTGCAATTATATAAAAGGTACAATTTTTAGACTGGCTTCTTGCACTTAGAAATACCCATCTAAAGTTGATTAATATATTCTTTTCTTTTTTACAAAATATATTTTTTTAAGATTTTATGTATTTATTCATGAGAGATAAAGAAAGAGACAGAGAGACAGAGAGGCGGAGACCCAGGCAGAGGGAGAAGCAGGCTCCTCGCAGGGAGCCTGACTTGGGACTTGATCCCAGGACTCCAGGATCACGCCCTGGGCCAAAGGCAGATGCTCAACTGCTGAGCCACTCGGGTGTCCCAAATATATATCTATTTTTTTTCATTAACATGCTTTCAATGATTTGTCATCTCATTTCTTTTTATCATTAAATAATATTGTATTGCTTTCCCGTACCACAGTCTGTGTAACCATTCACATCTTTTGAAGGACATCTTGATTCCTTCCTGATTTTGGTAAAAATGCCGCTATACAAGCAGGTTTTTGTGTGGATATGAATTTTTTTTTTTTTTTTTTTTAATGATAGTCACAGAGAGAGAAAGAGAGAGGCAGAGACACAGGCAGAGGGAGAAGCAGGCTCCATGCACCGGGAGCCCGACGTGGGATTCGATCCAGAGTCTCCAGGATCGCGCCCTGGGCCAAAGGCAGGCGCCAAACCGCTGCGCCACCCAGGGATCCCCGGGATGAATTTTCAAATCACTTGAGTAAATGCCTAGGAGCAAAATTGTTTAGGCTTGTAAGAAACTCCAACTGTTATTGAAAATGAATATAACATTTGCATTTCCAAAGACAATGAAGAGAAGAATGAAGTTCCCATTAATTCAAATTCTCATAAGCAACTGGTATTATCAGTTTTGGGGGTTCTCTTTTTTTCTTTTCGTCATTTTATTTTATTTTTCTAAAGATTTTTATGTATTTATTTGAGAGAGAGAGGGAGAGAGAGAAAGAGAGGGAGAGAAGAAGCACGGGGAAAGCCTAAGGAAGAAGCAGATTTCCTGAGTGGGAAATCCAACCTGGGGCTTGACTTCAGGACCCTAAGATCATGACCTTAGCCAAAGGTGGATGCTTAACTGACTGAGCCACCCAGGGGTCCCTAGGATGCCTAATTTATTAATCTATATTTATTTCCATTTTTTTTTCTTTTAGTACACAAGCTCTAAAGGCATGAATTTATCACAGAATTTAGGTAAGGCTGCTACCTACATTTATTTTTTGCATTGGGTCCTCCGGTGGGTTCTTTGCTACTTTGTCGAAGATCAGTTGTTATGTTGGCATTGGTCTGATTCTGTCTATATCGGCATGGGTCTACTTTCTGAACATCATCTCAATTTCTAGTTTGCCAAGAACTTTGTCATGAATAGGTGTTAGGTTTGTGAAATGCTTTTCATGAATCAATTGATAGATTATATTACTTTTGTTACTTTGCATATTATATGGTAGCTTACATTGATTAGTTTGTTTTTTGAAGTATAGTTAGCACAAAATGTAATATTAGCTTCAGGTGAACAACATAGTGATTTGACAATTCTATATATTATTCAATGTTCTCCACAATAAGGGAGATCACCATCTGTCACCATATGACATTATTACAATATTATTGCCCATATTCTCCATAAATGCACACATTCTATCTTCATGACTTATTTATTTTATAATTGTAAGTTTGTATCTCTTAATCTCCTTCACCTATTTTACCCATCCCTCTCTCCATCTCTTCTCTAGAAATTACCAGTTATTTTTCTCTATATTTAAAAATCTGGGGATTTTTTTGGTGCTTGGGTGGCTCAGTCAGTTGAGTATCTGCCTTTGGTTCAGGTCATGGTCTCCCAGTCTTGGGATAGAGCCCAACATCAGGCTTCCTGCTCAGGAGGGGGAGCGGGAAGGGAATCTGTTTCTCTCTCTCTCTCTCCCTTTGCCTCTCTCCACTACTCATTCTCTCTCTCTCAAATAAATATATAAAATCTTTTCAAAATAATCTTTTTATTGATTAATTTTTATTATTGAATCTGCATTGCATACCTAGAAAATATCCCACTTGATCATATTGGACAAATCTTTTTAGAAATTGCTGGTTTCAATTTGCTAATATCTTGAAGAGAATTTTTGCATTTATGTTCATGAGGGATGTTGGTCTGTATTTTCCTTTCTTATAATGTCTTCATCTGGTTTTGATATTAGGATAATGTTGGCCTCAAAGAATAAGTTAGAAAGGATTCCCGATTCCCTCTGCTCTATTTTCTGGAAGATATTGTAGAGAATTGGTATTATTTCTTACCATAAAAGTCAAAATCTGTGTCTTTACTATCCTTTCCCCTTTTAAAGTGTCCATATTACGTACTGGTAAGGGAGGGACAAAGCAGTAGGAAAGGCCTGAGTTAATCAATACAGGAATGAGAATAAGGAGTATAGGGGGGTGGGTGTCTAATATCATAAGTGTTTGCTACACTTTATATAAGGTGGGAATTTTCAGCCATTCACGTGGATTAAATCTCTCTTCTTTCTGTTTGAACTTGTTCAGAAGAAAGGTCAGCAAAATCATAGCCTCCAATAGTTTTTAGTCATGTCATGTCTGGAGTTTATTTTCATTCCCTCCAGAACCTAACACATTATACAATAACAACCTTTATTAGGCTGCATTGTGATTTTGAAGAAAGTTTTTGCTTTCGTTGTCATTTTAATGACTATTTGTGGAGAGAAAAGAATTTGTTCAAGTTCCACCATTATAACTAAGAATTTTTGGTTCTTAAACTTTTGAATGCCTTCTTCAAGAAGGCAGTGAGTAGTATTAATAAGGATAATAAAAAGCTGGTAATAACCAAATATCTAATAATAGAAAACATATTAAGTATTCTTTATCTGTACATAATTTTGAATTATACTGTCACCAAAGATTTTTTATGAAAAAAAATTTTAAGTTAAAAATTGCTAGTTATGCTGTGAAGTACAAAAGAATCAGAATGCAAAAGATTAAGAAATACCTCACAACCTTTAAAAATGCATAAACAATTGGAAATAAGTGCCTTTAGCACTATTTTTCCTTCTTTTAAAAAATGTATAAAACTAACATATGAATCATATAATTATAAAATAAATTTTTAGCTAACATCATCAGTACAGTGAGTAGCTTCTACATAGTTTTTAACCATATCTATTGTTAAGGGTGATTAAAGAAATGTGAGCATTTTCAAAAAGTTATCTTGCAGTATCCAGATAGTACATGAACACATAGCATAAACTAAACTGCATGGGTAGAATATCTTAATTTTCAAGTATCCTTTTTTTCAGAGATTTTAGTCTATTTCCATTTGCAGAGAACATGTCGATAAGATCACGTATGTGGATATACTGACAAACTGATTTTTTTCTAAAGCTGTGAAAATGTCAAACAACTTCTTTTTTCCAAAAAAGTAAAGCACCCCTGATTTGCATCACAAGATTTGAGGGTTCTTTAATGAATATCTTACCCTAAATGAATATCTTACCCTAACTTTGGTTTGGTATTCTTTTAAAACACTAACCTGCCTCTGGAACAGTGTCTGCCGATCACATCATGCAGCTTCTGGTGGAGAAACATCAAGAATTCTATGCTTCTAATACCTCTTCTTTGCAGCCTTCAAAAAATAAAGGGATAGATCATGAGCATTTCACTTTTACAGGGAATTTTAGCATAGATTAGGCAATCTTCCTCTCTAAATGGCCAGATGCACATTTTAGGCTTTGGAGACCACATATGATCCCTGTTGCAACTATTTGCCATTATAGTGAGAAAAAAAAAGCCCTGGATAAAACTTGAACAAATGGATATGGCTGTGTTCCAATAAAATTTATTTACAAAGCAGGCAACCAGATAATAGGGGATAGTGTGCTAACTCTTAATGAGATTACATGATTGACATTATGTCTTATACATGAGAAGTTGCATGCTAAATATTTATAAGATACAGAAATAATTGTTATGGTTTTTTAGTTTGCATCATCAAAAATTTGGTACTGTCTGTATAATTCACTTACTTGAATAATGAATTGCAAAAGTGGTTATTTCGGAATCATCTAATATCCCTTGGTATTAGAGTGAAGAGGATTCTGTTTTCCTTTTTAATACTTACTATTACTAATTGACCAATCTAACAGCAAATTAAAGAACATGCATTTTTCAGGTGGAGAATTACCATACTAAACACATACATAAAGTTGAGTATACTTCTTTAGTACAGTTAAGAGCTTTCCAGCCCTAACTCAATATATGTGCTCCCCCAGATTTCACATTCTATAAAAATACATTAAAATGCATGGCAATGAATATGGTAACCATATAATATGTCAAATAAACCAGGACACTTGAAAACAAAACAAGATATTGTTCCTAATTATTCCAGAAACAGAAAACTTAAACCAGGATTGTTGGGGCCTATGCAGGATTTAAGATCATCCTATTTATAGGGAAACAAGAGGAAAGACAACTCAGAAAAGATGCAAGTCTGTACCAAAGCTGTAAGTTAAGGAATAATTGGTCTTGGGGGAGATAATTTGGACCACTTAGACAGTTCAGCCTGGTAAGAGGGTGCCCCTGAGATATTAAATAGGCATAATAGCAACAATCTAGAAATCCTGACAGTGGTTTCCTTAGCTCTAAGGCTCCTCAGCTACTGTGAGCATGAAGCTGAAGTGGAACCCTGCATTAGTGGAGCTGCCATTCACATCAGCACGGTGGGCTGTGCAGCCTTGTCAGCAGCCAAGAGCTGCATGAGGCTGAGTACGCCTCTCTGTGGAAGAAACCCCAGGGCCCGATACTCATTTCTAATTTTGTTGAAATACAGCCCAAAGAGGTCTAGCTCCAGGAATGCACACTTGCCTTTTCCTGTTGGAAATTATACCTACTTCTATTATTTTAACTTTTCTCACGTAGGAAAGATTGTGAATAAAACAATGTGACTTCCACATATTCCTGATGTTTCTCCATTCAGCAATTATGTCTGAGAATTCATGTTACAAAAAAGGACTATTTTTCCTACAACTCCAGATAAAACAATACACTGAATTGTTTTAAAGATAATTTCAAATCTACATGGCCTTGTAAGATATAACAGAGAGGGAGCTCTTTTATACACTTTGCTCTGTTGCTCCCCAACATTTTGCAAAACTACAGTATAATAGCATAACCAGGATATTGACATTGATGGACTACATGGATCTTATTCAGCTTTTCTAATTTTACCTATTTTCATTTGTGTGTATACATGAAATTTCAAACACATTTATTAATGTGTAGTTTCTTATATCCATCCTACAGGCAAGACCCTGAAAAGCTCCAACTCCATAGGAATCCTTTTTGTTGGCCTTATAACCACTGCCACCTCCCTCTTTGGTTCCTCATCTTTATCGCCTGTTAACCACTAGTCTGTCCTCCACTTCCAAATTTTCTCATTCCAAAAACCCTGTACAAGTGGAACCAAACAGTTTGTAGATTTTGGATGATGGCTTTTTGTTTTTGTTGTTGAGCCTAACTACCTGGAGATTTATCTAAAACTTTTGCACATATCAATGGTTTGTTCCTTTTGTTACTGATTGGTATTGGAATGTATGGATATAACACTGTGTATTTAACCATTTAACCATTTGTCAATTGAAGGACTTCTGGTCTGATTCTAGTTTTTGTCTATTAGAAACAAAAATGACATAAACACTCATGTACAGGATGTGTTTGAACACAAATTTATACATATCATAAAATTATAAATATATAAAATATATTGGCATATTTACTAATACCCCAAAGTACAATTGTTGGGTCATATGGTAGTAATACATACAGTTTTTACAATAAACTACTAAAGTGTCCTCTAGAGTCATTGTACCGTTTCCCACCACAGGTCATGAGTAATTTAGGTTCTCTACAACCTTTCTATAAGTATTTGGTATTGACATTTTTCCCCTTTACTTTTAGCCACTCTGATAGATGTGTAGTGATAATTTAGTTTTAATTTTCATTTCTCTAATGGCTAATACTGTTAAATATAGTTTTATATGCTTATTTGGTACTTGTACATATATCTTCCTCAAAGTGTCTATGCTTTTATTTTGTTTAGCTTCATTTTTTTTAAGATTTATCTATTTATTTGAGAGACAGAGAGAGAGAGAGCACACAGCAAGTGCAGGGAGGGGCAGAGGCAGAGAATCTTCAAGCAGATTCCATGCTAAGCACAGACTCCATTGCGGAGGTGTGATCACACAACTCATGAGATCATGATCTGAGCCAAAACCAAGAGTCAGGGGCATAACCAACTGAGCCACCCAGTTGTCCCTGCCCATCTTCTAATTAAAATGTTTTCTTGTTGTTGTAGTTGAGTTTTGAGGGTTCTTTATATCCTAAATACTAGTCAATCAATGGATATGCAGTTTGCAAATATTTTCACCCAGCCTATAGCTTTTTTTTTTCATTTTTTTTTTTTTACAAAAACTTTCAAAGAACAAGTTTTAGTTTTGATGAGAATTAATTTAACAGCTTTTCCTTGGGTGGACCATGCTTTTTGTGTCAAGTATTAGAACTTATACCTAGCTACAATACTATGATTTTCTTTGTTTCTTTCCTAAAAGCTTTATACCTTTATATTTTACCTTTAAGTCCATGATCCATTTCAAGCTAATTTTATACTAAGGTGGAGGTTTGGATTGAGATTCAATTTTTGACTATGGATGTCTAATTGCTCTAGTACAATTTGTTGAAAAGACTATCTTCCTTCCATTGAGGTGGTTGTGCAGTTTTGTAAAAAAAAAAATGAGTTGAACATATTTTTGTGAGTCTATTTCTGGGTCATCTAGTCTGTCCCATTGATCTATGTGTTTATCCCTCCTTTAATATCACATTCTCTTGATTACTGTAGTTATACAGCAATTCTTAATATTAGTTAGAATAATTTCAATCATTTTATTCTTCTTTGGTAGATGGTTTATTCTAAATCTTAGAATACTTACACATGGCCAATAAGCACATGAGAAAATGCTCCGCATCACTTGCCATCAGGGAAATACAAATCAAAACCACAATGAGATCCCACCTCACACCAGTGAGAATGGGGAAAATTAACAAGGCAGGAAACCACAAATGTTGGAGAGGATGTGGAAAAAGGGGAACCCTCCTGCACTGTTGGTAGGAATGTGAACTGGTGCAGCCACTCTGGAACTGTGTGGAGGGTCCTCAAAGAGTTAAAAATAGAGCTGCCCTATGACCCAGCAATTGCACTATTGTGGATTTACCCCAAAGATACAGATGCAGTGAAACACCAGGACATCTGCACCCTAATGCTTATAGCAGCAATGTCCACAATAGCCAAACTGTGGAAGGATCCTCGGTGTCCATCAACATCTGAATGGATAAAAAAGATGGGGTCTATATACACAATGGAATACTACTCAGCCATCAGAAAGGATGAATACCCACCATTTGCTTCGACATGGATGGAACTGGAGGGTATTATGCTGAGTGAAATAAGTCAATTGGAGGACAGTCATCATATGGTTTCACCCAAATGTGGAATATAAGAAATAATGAAAGGGTTTATGGGGGAAAGAAGGAAAACTGAATGGGGAAAAATTAGTGAAGAAGAAAAGTAATGAGAGACTCCTAACTCTGGGAGACAAACAAAGGGTTGAGGAAGGAGAGGTGAAGGGGGGGAATGGGGTGGTTGGGTGATGGGCACTAAGGAGGGCACTTGATGGGATGAGCACTGCGTGTTACACTATATGTTGGCAAAGTGAATTTAAATTAAAAATTTAAAATGTTATTAATTACTCATGTCAAGATTGCTAAGGCTATTCTGGATCCTTTGTGGTTCCATACAAATTTGAGTATTTTTTATTCTAGCTCAGGGAAAAATTCTGTTGGCATTTTGATAGGGATTGCCTTACATGTGAAGACTGCTTTGGGCAGTATAGATATTTTAACAATATTTCTTTTCCAATCCATGAGCATTAAATTTTTTTTCCATTTCTTTGTATCCTTTTCAATTTCTTTCATAAGTGTTTTATAGTTTTCGAGTACAGATATTTTACTTCTTTGATTAGGCTTCTTTTTAGATATGATACAGTTTTTGGTACAATTATGTAGAGAATCATTCCCTTGATTTCTCTTTCTGCTGCTTCCATATTAGTGCATGGAAATGCAACAAGTTTCTTTAGAGTAATTTTATATCCTCAACTTTGCTGAATTCATGATCAAATCTGGCAGTTTTTGGTGGTCTTTGAAATTATCTACATAGAGTATCATACCCTCTGGGAAGAATGAAAATTTGACTACTTGTTTGCCATTTGGATGCCTTTGATTTCTTTGTGTTGTCTGATTGCTGAGGCTAGGACTTCCAGTACCATGTTAAATAACAATGGTGAGAGTGGGCATCTCTATCTTGTTTCTTACTGTAGAGGAAAAGCTCTCAGTTTTTTCCCATTGAGGATGGTATTGGCTATATGTTTTTCATATATGGGCTTTATCATGTTGAGGGATATCCCCTCTATTCCTACTTTGCTGAGTGCTTTTATCATGAATGGATGTATTTTGCCAAATGTTTTTCTGCATCTACCTAGAGGATTATATTCTTTCTCTTATTAATGTGGTGTATCACATTGATTTATTTGTGTATACCAAACCACCTTGTAGCCCAGGAAAAAATCCCATTTAATCATGGTAAATAATTCTTTTGACGTATTGTTGGATTTAATTTGCTAGTATCTTGTAGAGAATTTATGCATCCATGTTCATGAAGGATTTAGCCTATAATTCTCCTTTCTAGTGGGTTCTTTGGTTCTGGAATAAAGGTAATGCTGGTCTTATAGAGTTTGGAACTTCTCTTTCCACTTCTCTTTATTGATTAGTTTAAGAAGAACAGGTATTAATTCTTCTAACATGTCTGGCAGAGTTTCCCTTGGAGAGCCACTGGGCCCTGGACTTTTCTTTGTTGGAAAATTATTTATTTATTTATTTATTTATTTATTTATTTATTTATTTATTTTCTTTATCTATAGCAGGAAGGAGGGGCAGCAGGAGGAGAGAGAGAATCGTAAGGAGTCTCTGCACTCAGCCCAGCACAGAGCCCAATGCGGGCTTTGATCTCAGAAACATGAGATCATGACCTGAGCTGAAACCAGGTTGGACACTGAACCCACGGACCCACTCATGCACCCCCTTCTTTGGGAGATTTTTTTATTACTGATTCAACTTTCTTGTTTGTCATGATTCTTTTCAAATTTTCTATTTCCTGTTTCAATTTTGGTGGTTTATGTATCTAGGAATTTCCTCCAAATTGCCCAATTTGGGGGATATAATTTTTCATAATATTCTCTTATAATTGTGTGTATTTCTGTGATATTGGCTGTGATCTCTCCTCAGTCATTCTTACTCTTATTTGTTTGGGTCCTTTCTCGTTTCTTTTGAAAAGTCTCACTAGGTGCTTATCAATTTCATTAATTCTTTTGAAGAAATAGCTCTTAGTTTTGTTGATCTGGTCGACTGTTTTTTGTTTGTTTGTCTTAATATCATTTATTTTTTCTCTAATCTTTATTATTTTCCTTCATCTGCTCCTTTAGCTTTATTTGCTGTTCCTTTTCTTGTTCCTTTAGGTTGTGTATTTGAGACTTACTATAATATGCCTCAGTGTTAGCTGGTTTTTGTTGATTTTGGTGGGGGTTCCCTGTGCCTCCTGGATTTGAATGTCTTTTCTTTCCCTCTGATTAAGGAATTTTTCACTTATAATTCACTCAAATAAATCTTATGCTCCCTTTTTCCCTGTCTCCCTCCTCTGGGACTCCTATGATACCTATGTTATTACACTTTATGGAGTCACTGAGTTGCCTAAGTCTACTTTAGTGATCAAGATTTTTTTCTCTCTCCTTTTCAGCTTCAACTATTTTCCATCAATTTATCTTCTATATCACTTATTCCTTCCTCTGCTTTTTCCATCCTTGTGGTCATTATATCCAGTTTGTTTTGCTTCTCATTTATAGCATTTTTTATTTTGCCTGATTAGTTTTTAAGCCCTTTACAGTTGCAGTAAGGGTCTGCCCAGTTTCCTCTATGGTTTTCTCAAGCCCAACTATGATTGTTGTTTTAAATTCTGGTTCAGGCATATTACTTATATCTATTTTGATTAGCTCCCTGGTTGATGATGTCTTCTTGTTCTTTCTATTGGGATGAATTCCTTTGTCTTGGCATTTTGTCTAGGGCTCTGTCCAGTGTTTGTTATGAAAATCTGTGCCTGGTCCTATTTCCACTAGAGCTAAAGCTTTACAGCACTCTATGATCAATAGACCTGGTGCATGTGGGTGTTTTGTGCTGGTCTTCTGTGGGGAGAGGCCTGCTGCTGCTCTGGACTCAATCACACTTGCCCTGGTACAAAAGGCATTGGCAGAGGATGGGGGCAGGGCCTGTTCTAAGTGGCTCAGGCCACCGTGTGTGCTGTGTCACTCCCTGAATTCTGTCCTTGCTGATGGGAGAGGTGAAAAATGGTGTTGGCCTGCTCTCTTCCCCGGAAAGGGGAGTTTGTGCCCACCACTGTTCAGAAAGCCCTCAAAGAACAGTGAACGATCCCTCTACCCTGTGTCCCTAGCTTCCTGAGATCCGTGTCTTCACCTTGTGTCCAAGCCAACTGCCAGCCTGGTGGCACAGTGCTCCTGGTGTTTTATCTCAGGCATGCAGCTAGGTTTCAAAATTCTAAATTTTAGGGACCAGGCTTGGAATGAACTGCACTGATCCTCTGCAGGGGGGTCTCTTCATGCTGTGGATGATACTGGTGTATCCCGAAAAGAGCAGTTGCAGATCATTAGGGGTTTTGGTTCTATGGTAAGCATAGCAAAAGCTGGCATCAAGATTGGCTGCCCTCAGCAGACCTCCCTGCTCTTATGCTAATGAGGGAGCCAGCTCAAAAGCACCCACTGTCTCTTTTGTCCCCTATGAGGTAATGCTGCCTCTTCTGAATGTACTCCAAGAAGGAGAACTGTCTCTCCCAGCATGATCGAAGGTGTTTTTAGAAGATGTTGTCTGTTCCTGAGCCTCTGCGCTGCTTCTTCATAGAAACACCACTGCATTTGCCAGGCTCAACCCTGATCATAATACAGACTTCTAAACTTCAGACTTTCAACTCTACTGCATATAAAAACTTGCAGAAAGCATCCATTCTTGTTTTCCCAGTCAATGACTTTGGGGTTGTGTTTTTCTTGTGCAATCTCCTACCTGCAGTTTTATCTCCCTCCTCTCTCCATGATCAGGGCTTCCCCCTTCCGTAGCACCCCCAATTATTTTATCACTCAAATCACATGTCTTCACTTCCTACCTTCCACATGTGACCTCTTTTCTCCCTCTAGTTTTACTTTCATTCTCTCAGTCCTCAGATCAATTTCCTTGGTATTCAGAATGATTTGAGAATTATCTAGCAGTGTTGGAGGGATAAGGCAAGCATAAAGTTCACCTATTACTCCACCATCTTAACTCCTCCCTTATTTCCATAAGTTTAGAGATTTTCCTATTACTTTTCTGTAACTGATTCCTAGTTTTATTCCAGCATGGTTGGAGAACACAATCTGTATAATTTCAATTATTTTAGATGGTTGAAGTTTGTTTTTATGGCCTTGAGTATGGGCTCTCTTAATTAATGCTCTATTGGCACTTGAAAAAATCTGCTTTTAAGTGAATACAAATTTTATTCACTTTATTTGATGAAGTGTTATGTGTCAGTTGTATTGATTGATTCCCTTATTATCTCTTTTATCCTTGCCTAATTTCTGTAAAAAAGCCTACCAGTTGCTAAGAGGGAAGTATTGAAATTCCCTGATGTAACTGTTGAATTTTCTAGATTAGCTCTTAATTCTATTAGTTATTATTTCACACATTTTAGGGCTCTAATACTTCTAAGTCTTCCTAGTAAATTGAATCTATATCATTACGTAATATTCCTCTTTATCTCTAGCAGTTTTCTTTGTTTTGAAATCTACTTTATCATGATTTATCCCTTAAAAATTTAATGTTTAAATTAAAGTAAATTGATTAAAAACTTTACTGAGCTTCAATTTTCTTTTAAATTATTTCATTCTGAATATGTGTACTACCCTTACATCATTCTAATCTGTAACATTCATCTTCCCTAGATATAAAGTATAAAATAAAGCCTATTTTTGAATCAAATTTTAAGTTCTAATACAGAACACCCATTGGCCTAGCACATATCTATCTTTTTTCTAGATAGGTCCTCTGAGGCAAGGACAAAAGCAACAATAAACTATTGGGAATACATCAAAGTTGAAAGCTTCTGCACAGCAAAGGAAATAATCAACAAAACTAAAAAACAACTCACAGAATATGAAAAAAAATGCAAATGACATATTTGACAAGGGGTTTATATCCAAAATCTAGAAAGAACTTATCAAACTCAATATCCAAAATACAAATAATTTGTTTGAAAAATGGGTAGGAGACATGAATAGACATAAAAAAGACAGATAGGGGCAGCCCCGGTGCCGCAGCAGTTTAGTGCCGCCTGCAGCCTGGGGTGTGACCCTGGGGACCCTGTATCGAGTCCCATGTCAGGCTCCCTGCATGGAGCCTGCTTCTCCCTCTGCCTGGGCCTCTGCCCCCCTCTCTCTCTCTGTGTGTCTATGAATAAAATAAATAAAATGTTTAAAAAGAAAAAGACAGATAGACAACAGACACATGAAAAGATGCCCAATATCACTTATAATGAGGGAAATATAAATCAAAATCACAAAGAGACATCACCTCACACCTATCAGAATAACTAAAATGAATAACACAAGAAATAATAGGTGTTGGCAAGAGAAAAGAAATGGGAACTCTCTTACACTGTTGGTGGGAAGACTATAAACTGGTACATCCACGCAGGAAAACAGTATGGAGGTTCCTCAAAAAGTTAAAATTAGAACTACCTTATGTTACAGCAATTGCAGTACTGGGCATTTACCCATAGAATACAAAAATACTAATTCATAGGGATACTTGCCCACCTATGTTTATAGCATTATTTATAATAGCCAATATAATGGAAGCATCCCAAGTGTCTATTAACTGATGAATGGATAAAGAAGTGATATATATATATACCACAGAATATTATTCAGCCATAAAAAGAATAAAATCTTCCCATATGCAATGTTATGCACGGACGTAGAGGGTAAAATGCTAAGTGAAGTAAGTCAGTCAGAGAAAGAAATACCATATGATTTTGCTCATATGTGGAATTTAAGAAATGAAACAAAGAAACAAGGAAAACAACAACAACACACACACACACACACACACACACACACACACAGAAACCAAGAAAAAGCTCTTAATTATAGAGAAAAAATTCATGGTCACCAGAGGGGGGGTGGGGGGGGGAGAGAATGGGTGAAATATATGATGCAGTCTATGAAATACAGTAACACCAGATGGTTAAAATAAAATCTTAAAAAAAAATTGAACAGTGACTTCCCATTCTGTCTGGTTTAAATATTTTAGATATAGAAAAGACAACTTCCTTGTATTAGAACATGGTAGATTCATATGCTACAATTCGTTTTAAAACACATATTTTGGGACACTTAAATGGCTCACTGGTTGAATGTCTGTTCAGGGCATGATTCCCGACTCCTGGGATCGAGTCCCACATTGGGCTTTCTGTTTAGAGCCTACTTCTCCCTCTACCTGTGTCTCTGCCTCTCTTTCACTCTGTGTCTCTCATGAATAAATAAATAAAATCTGAAAAATAAATAAATAAATAAAATAAAATAAAAAATAAAACACATATTTCAAATGAAGCAAAGACATCTCTGAACTTGTTTTTGGTTTTTTTTCCATTTGTTTGTTTAAACATCTAGTTGATTCCAGCATTGCATATACTTACATGAGTCCTTGTGATTAAGTTTCATATTCTGATAAAATGCAAAAGTTTGTTATATAATATCATTTGATTTACTTTCTAAATTACTATCACATTCTTTATTTACTTAGCATCTTTTTCTAAAAAGTAGTAATACTTAACACTTTTCATCATGCTGAGGATATTGTTTTATTGCTCTTTTTTCCATAGAAAAACCCTTTAAATAATACTAGGAAAACTTTTATACTGTCAACCAGTATAAAAGCATTTATGATGATAAATATGTTTGTTTGTAAATTAGTACACATGCTCTTATGATCCCATTTTCAAGCTTAATAAAAGTACTCAAAAACTTTAAATAACAGAAGACAAGAAGTTTTGAAACTTTTTATGTGATATATAGGTATTGAAATATTTTAAAATATGTTTAGGACTTGGTTTCTAAAGATGACATAACACCTATACTGAGGAATGAAATGAAAGTCTTAGTGAGCAATCCAAAGAAGGAAAAACAATTTCATAATTAATATATGGGTTTGCAGTGTATCCAATAGTGATTTACATATTAAAGTGTAGCAGCATTTGCTTATATTTTCAGTACCAACTTACTAGCTCATCATAAAAATAGGGTTTGACTTCTGGATATAATATATTTTCTTTATAAAATATGTCCTGAATTTTAGATGAGAATTTTACATTATAAATGTACTGTACAGAACATTCTGACAAAGATTATAACAAATCTTTCTTCAAATTTTACTCTGATGTATCATATATAACAATGAAGAATGGAACCACACACATACAAAAGAAAAATGAAATATTCATTTTATGTGGTACTTCTACAAATCTTTCAACATCTGAAGATATAACTTTCCTACTTTTAATCAAACACATTAAGTATACAATTATTGCCTTCACTACTGTACTTGAGATTTTTTTTGAGATTATTTTAAAAAAGAAGTCTACTTTCCCTTAAATATGAGGAGGAAAATACCTTTAGAACATGCTAAATGATTTTTTCTTACTGAAGTCATATTTTATGTATTATATTTTTTATCAAATGTCAAAATCTCAGTAGCAGCTAAAAGCATAAAATAGGAATATAAAAAAGTCTAACTTAATTGACTTAAAATTATCAAAATTTTACTTTTCATTTTTTAAAACATTTTTAAAAATATTTTATTTATTTATTCATGAGAGACATAAAGAGAGAAAGAGAGAGAGAGAGAGAGAGGCAGAGACACAGACAGGGAGAAGCAGGCTCCATGCAGGGAGCCCAATGTGGAACTCGATCTCAGGACTCCAGGATCAGGTCCTGGGCTAAAGGCAGCACTAAACCCCTGAGCCACCAGGGATGCCCCAAAATTTTATACAAATTATAAGATTTAAGTTGAAATTCTATTTATGGCGTAAGTAAAATATGTCCACAAAAGTATTTTAAAATATATATTTTATATTTTAAATCACATCAAAACAAAATTAATAAATACTTAAATATGAAATTAGACAATATTTAATCTCTTAATGTTCTTTACTGCACACTACTTTGCTAATTATTCAAGAATATTAAATAGAATCATCCAATGCAAATTCTAAATTTGCAATATATTTATGTGCTAAAATCAGAGAAAACACTTACATACATAGAGATTTTTCTGAAGTATTAATATAAAAGATTTGTGAAAAGTTATCTGACATGATAAATTTTGTCTAGAAAGTGATAAATTCTGGGGGACAGCCGAAAGACGGCAGCAAAGTAGTAGGACCCTAGCCTTCCTTCATCCCATGAACAGAAGTAGGTAACTATCAAATGACACAAAATATCCCAAAAATCCACTTAAAGACTGACAGAACAAAATCAACAACTAAGGAGACAGAAGAGGCTACATCAGAGAAGGTAAGAAGGACAGAACATTGTTTAGATGAGGAGTAGATCCTGGCTCCTGCAAAAGTCATGACCATGACTCATGGTCATGGAGAAGAGTGAGAGAGAGAAGAGCACACAGAAGAACACGCAAGACAAATGTTTCTCTGAAACCACTGGTTTAGAAAATGAGAGAGACACAATTACATGAATTCTTGCAACTAGTCAGGCTTAAGGCATTGAGTTTTTAAGGTCAGCAGATTTGGCTGGAATAGAATCTGGAGAGCACTTGCTGCATCTGGAGAGAAAGCAGGCAAACACCCTGGGGGCAGACAGCATGGAAACATAATCTGAAGAGTGCCTGGAACACATTGTGGGATTATTTACCTTTTCCAGAGTGTCCCAGAAAGGTAGCATTTATGGAGACACCTCTCTGGGAACAAAAGAGCTAGCTGGCACCATTTCCCTCCCTTGCCTGAGGGAAGCAGGGTAGAACTGACACCAGCTGCCTAACTTGCTTACAACAACCCTCATCCCACTGAACTCTAGTGGAACTGCCCTTCTCAGTGATGCTTGCCTCAGTCCCTGTATGGTGGGCCCTCCCTCAGAAGACCACCACAATCCTCTTCCCACACCACATCTTTCAACCAGAGTTTTGCAGAGCCTTAGTTCCAGTGGCGGTGGTGACAGATCTCATTTTACAAGCAGACCAGAGCACCTGATTAAAACTTACCACATTCAGGTCAGGAATCAAAGCCAGCCCATAACAGGCCAAGAGAGCCTCTGCAGACTACTGGCCTGAAGAATACAGCAGCCAGAACACAATAGCAGAGGGCTCACAACACACACAAGAGAATCCTTGAAGTACCAGTCCCTGGAAACTACATGATCTTTTCTTCATAAGGAGATAGAACTAGCTTTTCTAACACAAAAAAGAAGGCAGACCTTAGAAAAAAATGTGAAGACAGAGGAAATTATTCCAAATGAAAGAGCAAGGTCATAACCATGACCTAAGTGAAACAATATAAATAACATGTCCAATGAAGAATTTAAAGCAATAATCATAAGGATACTCACTGAGCTTGAGAAAAGAAGACATCAATGAATGAGTCCCCCACCATAGAGATAAATGAGTTTAAAAAAGAATCAATCAGAAATGGAGAGTATAATAAATGAAATTAGAAACATGCTTGATGCAATGAATAGCAGGCTGAAAAAACAGAGGAATGAATTAATGATCTAGAAGACAAAGTTAGCTCAGTAAAAGACAGAAAGAAGAATTAGGCAAAATGAGAATAGATTTAGGGAAATCAATGGTTCCGTCAAACGTTATAACATTCCTATTTTAAGAGTCCCAGAAGAAAAGAGAGAAAAGGGGGCAGAAAATTTATTTGAAGAAATAATAGCTGAAAACTTCCCTAATATGAGGAAGGAAACAGATGTCCAGATCCAAAAGGCACAGAGAAGTCCCATCAAAATCAAAAAAAGCAAACCAACACTAAGACACATTGGAATTAAATTTTCAAAGTATAAAAAAATTTATATATAAATTATTATGTATATTTATATATGAAGATATAATAATTTTTAAAGAAAAAATCTTAAAAGCAACAAGACAAAAGAAGTCATTAACTTACAATGGAAAATCCATTAAGGCTAGTTAGTGAGTTTTCAAAAGAAACATGATAATTCAGAAGGAATAGTATGATATACTCAAAATGCTGGATAGGAAAAATTAGCAGCCAAGAATACTTTATCCAGAAAGACTATTATTGAAAATAGAAGAAAAAATAGAGTTCCCCAGACAAACAAAAACTAAAGGAGTTCATGACCACTAAAACAGCATTGCAAGAAATATTAGGGGGATTCCTTGAGTGGAAAGGTGAGACCAAAAGTGACAATAAAAATGTAGCAAACAAACAAAAAGCAGTGAAAATAAATATTTCTATAAAAATTAGTCAAAGGACTCAGACTAAAAAATATATAAAATGTAAGGACGCCTGGGTGGCTCAGTGGTTGAGTCTACCTTTGGCTAAGGGCATTACCCTGGAGTTCCAGGATGGAGTCCCACATCGGGATCCCTGCATGGAGCCTGCTTCTCTCCCCTCTGCCTGTGTCTCTGCCTCTATCTCTGTGTGTCTCTCCTGAATAAATAAATAAATAATCTTTTTTTAAAAAAGATATAAAATATAATAACATATATCTAAGATAGGAGGAGAATGGAGTCACACTTGAACCACCAACTTAATATATATATTACAATTTTCAGAAGAGGTTATATACAAACCTAATGGTAAGCATATATCAAAAACCACTAATAAACATGTAAAGAATAAAGAGAAAGAAATCCAAATATATCACTAAAGAAAATCAGCCAAACACGAAAGACAGAAGGAGAAGAAAGGGATCAGAAAAAATCTTCAGAAACATCACAATATCAGTAATAAAATGGCAAGAAATTTAATTTTGCAGATATATGAGATATGGGTTTTTGTTTTTTAATTTTTTGTTTTGTCTGCCTCGTTTTGTTTTACAATGGTGGAAGTTAGCACCTTCTAAAATATGATCAACATACAACCAGAAGCAGTGGAACACTGTGCTGGTTCATTGTGTGAGATTATATTCTCTCTTCTTTCCCATTCTGGTCCGTCTTTTATCTTGTTTATGTTTTGGTGGTCAGTGTTGGGGCTTTCTATAAGTATTGCTGGTTTATATAAATTTGGAAGTGAGCATCTTATAACATACAGAACAAAATACAATCAGAACCAAGAGGATCACCCTCTGGGACCCCTCAGGTAGACTGCATTCTCTCTCCACTACCTCTTCTTCACCAGCACCATCCCCCCTTTTTTTCCTCTTTACTTTTTTCTACTCTTTTTCTTTTTTCTTCTTCTTTGTTTTTGGCTTTGGGCTTTTTATTTTTACTACTTTGTTTTAAAATGTATTTTTCACTTTAGTGGTCCTTTTGTTTTATTCTGCTCTGTTCTTTTTCTTTTATTCTCTGGTCTCTTAGCTCTTCAAGATCATCTAGGGTGTATTTTACTTAGGCTCTGGTTGATATTTTTGTCTTAGCCTGTCATACAGCCACTCTGCACTGGACAAATGCCTAGAAGGAAGAATTCACCACAAAAGAAAGAACTGGAAACAGTACTCTGCCACAGAGTTACAGAATTTGGATTTCAATACAATCTCAGAAATTCAATTCGGAAGTACAATTATGAAGCCATTGGTGGATCTGGAAAAAAGCATAAAGGACTCTAGAGATTTTGTTACTGCAAAGTTGAGATCTAATCAGGCCAAAATTAAAAATTGATTAACTGAGATGCAATCCAAACTGGAGGTCGAAACTACGAGGGTTAATGAGGTGGAAGAGAGAGTGAGCGACATAGAAGACAAGTTCATGGAAAGGAAGGAAACCGAGGAAAAAAGAGAAAAAGTGATTAAGAGCCCATGAGGAAAAGCTTTGGTAAATAAATGATAGCTTGAGAAGGAAGAATATATGTCTAACTGAGATCCAGAAGAGGCTGAGAGGGAGAGAGGACCACAAAGTATATTTGAACAAATCATAGCTGAGACTCCCCAAATCTGGGGAAGGAAACTGGCATTCAGATCCAAGAGATACAGAGGATCCCCCCAAAAATCAATAAAAACCATTTAACACCTTGACACTTAATAGTGAAACTTGCAAATTTCAAAGATAAAGAGAAAATTCTTAAAGCAGTGAGAGACAAGAGAGTCTTAACTTATATGGGCAGAAATATCAGATTAACAGACCTCTCCACGGAGACCTGGCAGGCCAGAAAGGGCTGGCAGGATATATTCAGGGTCCTAAATGAGAAGAACCTACAGCCAAGAATACTCTATCCAGCAAGGCTCTCATTCAGAATAGAAGGAGAGATAAAGAGCTTCCAAGATAGGCAGAAACTGAAAGAATATATGACCACCAAACCAGCTCTGCAAGAAATATTAAGGGGGACCCTATGGAAGAGGGAGATCTCTCTCTCTCTCTCTCTCTTTTTTTTTTTTTTTTTAATATGAATGGACTAAGTGATCCCATAAAAAGACACAGGGTTTCAGACTGGATAAAAAACAAGACCCATCTAGTTGCTGTCTACAAGAGACTCATTTTAGACCTAAGGACACCTCCTGCCTGAAAATGAAGGGGTGGATTACCATTTACCTTTCAAATGGTCCTCAAAAGAAAGCTGGGGTAGCAATTCTCATATAGATAAATTAAAGTTTATCCCAAAGACTAGTAAGAGATTAAGAGAGACACTATCTCATACTTAAAGGTCTATCCAACAAGAAGACCTAACAATCATGAATATTTATGCCCCTAATGTAGAAGCCGACAAGTATATCAATTAATAACCAAAGTAAAGACGTATTTAGATAATAATACACTCATACTGGGAGACTTCAGTATGGCACTTTCTGCAAATGACAGATATTCTAAGCACAACATCTCCAAAGAAACAAGAGCTTTAAATGATACACTGGACCAGATGGATTTCACAGATACTTACAGAACTTTCCATCTGAATGTAACTGAATACACATTCTTCTCAAGTGCACATGGAACTTTCTCCAGAATAGACAACATACTGGGTCACAAATCAGGTCTCAACTGATACCAAAAGACTGGGGTTGTCTCCTGCATATTTTCAGACCATAATGCTGTGAAACTAGAACTAAATCACAAGAAGAAATTTGGAAGAAACTCAAACACTTGGAGGTTAAAAAGCATCCTATTAAAAGATGAATGGATCAACCAGGAAATTAAAGAAGAATTAAAAAGATTCATGAAAACTAATGAAAATAAAGAAAAATCATTCAAAATCTTTGGGATACAGCAAAAGTGGTCCTAAGAGGGAAATACATCACAATACAAGCCTCCCTTAAAAATTGGAAAAAACTCAAATATGCAAGCCAACATCGCACCTAAAGGAATTGGAGAAAGAACAGCGAGTAAAGCCTACACCAAGCAGAAGAAGAGAGTTAATAAAGATTCGAGGAGGACTCAATGAAATAGAGACCAGAAGAACTGTAGAACAGATCAACAAAACCAGGAGTTGGTTCTTTGAAAGAATTAATAAGATAGATAAGCCATCACCCAGCCTTATTAAAAAGAAAAGACTCGAAGTAATAAAGTCCTGAATGAAAGAGGAGAGCTCACAACCAATACTGAGGAAATACAAATGATTTTAAAAATGTATTATGAACAACTATATGCCAACAAATTAGGCAATCTAGAAGAAATGGATGCATTTCTGGAAAACCACAAGTTACCAAAACTGAAATAGGAAAAAAAATAGAAAACCTAATAACCAGGGAGGAAATTGAAGCAGTCATCAAAAACCTTCCAAAACACAAAAGTCCAGGGCCATCTGGTTTCCCAGGGGAATTCTATCAAACATTTAAGAAGAAATAATACCTATTCTACTAAAGCTCTTTCTTTCTTTTCTTTTCTCTTTCTTTCTTTCTTTCTTTCTTTCTTTCTTTCTTTCTTTCTTTCTTTCTTCTTTCTTTCTTTCTTCTTTCTTTCTTTCTTTTCTTTCTTTCTTTCTTCTTTTTCTTTCTTTCTTTCTTTCTTTCTTTCTTTCTTTTCTTTCTTTCTTTTTCTTTCTTCTTTCTTTCTTTCTTTCTTTTTTTCTTTCTTCTTTCTTTCTTTCTTTCTTTCTTTCTTTCTTTCTCTCTCTCTCTCTCTCTCTCTTTCTTTCTTCTTTCTTTCTTTCTTTCTTTCTTTCTTTCTTTCTTTCTTTCTTCTTTCTTTCTTTCTTCTTTTCTTTCTTTCTTTCATAGAAAAGTAATTTATTCCATTATAAGCACTAACACAGTTAGTCATGGAGAGTAACAGGGCTGCTGGTGAAACAGGTCACCCAAAATAGAGATTGTACCAAACTAGTGGTCAAGGACTAACTCCTAAGGAAAAAAAAAAAAAGAAAAGAAAAGAAAAAAGAAAAGCAACTCTTAACTCTTATCCAGGATTATTTTAATTTTAAAAACAAATACAAGCTATCAATTCACTCTTCTCAACTCAACTGGACAGTCTACCTGTGGTATAATTGTCAGGTAAAAACATACATCTTTGCAACTTGGAGGTCCCAGGTTTAAAAAAAAAAAAAAACATTTCACAGAAAGGAAAGAAATATGAAAGCAGCTCAAGAAATACACTAACAAGCAAAAATATATGGGGAAAGAGGAACACATAATTTTGACTTAACTGAAGAAACTGAGAGGAGACTGGTTTACATAGGAAAATGTGCATCCTGGAAAGTCAAGTGTGAAGTTTTTAGAATAGAAATTTATATGACTTGAATCTCCACTATTTCCTGAATAAAAACGACATCTTGTGGTATTTATACTTCATGGCTCAGACACCTACCTCACTTGGCTCTATTCCTTCCTCACTTTAGCCTTTAGTTAAAGGAATCTGAAAAACTTGGGGATATGGCCTAAGAAGAAAAATAACCACACACAATATTCCCCTTTCTGTGGCTACTTAGACCTTTGTTACTAGAAAATTCCTGAAGAAAATTTAAATATAAGTCTGTGGCTTTACTAAATTAAGTCCCCCAGTTAATATTTAGAAAACACCCTCAGTTTGGGCTAATAACATTGTTGATGGTACCTATCATAGAGGGATAGCCAAACAAAGTCTGTGTCTCAAAACCAGCGTTAAGTCAATCTCAGGGTTGAGATGAAAAAAAAAAAAAACTGAGGGAGTCTAAAATCACAAGAAGTGCAGACATATCTAGGACCCTTGTCCTTCTAAGGGATACATACATTCCAATTTTATAGCAGCATTATCTAAATAGAAAAATGGTGGAAACAACCCAAGTGTCCATCAATTGATGAATGGATATAGAAGAAAAGGTATGTATATGAATATTAGTCATTAAAAAATGAAATCTTGCCATTTGCAATGACATGGATGCAACTTGAGAATGTAATGCTAAGTGAAATAAATTGGTCAGAGAAAGACAAATGCCATATGATTTCATTCATATATGGAATGTAAGGAAAAAAACAAACAAGTAAAGGAAAAAAGAGAGAAGGAGGAGCAAACCAACAAACAGACTTTAAACTCTAGAAAACAAATTGTTACCAGAAAGGGGGTCAATGGGGGTACAGATTAAATAGGTGTTAGGGATCCAGGAGTGCACTTGCTGTGATGAGCATCTCATGATGTATGGAAGTGTTCAAAAAAAAAAAAAAAAAAAGATGTATGGAAGTGTTGAATCACTAGATTGTACACTTAAAACTAATATTATTTTGCATTTTAACTAACTTGAATTTAAACAAAAACTTTAAAAAGTGGAAAAAAATAAAGTGATGCCTTAAAAAAGCCATGATGTCAACCAAAATTATGCAATTTTATTGTTAATGATTTTCTAAAATGATATACTGCTCAAAGTCCACCAAATTTTTATGTAAATTTTTTTCTTTTTTGAAATTTTAAGCAAGTTGTTATAGATTTAAAAATTGTAAAGCTGTGAAGTATGTATCAATACTTAACAACTTAAGCATTATAGAATACTGGGAAAATTGTGTTAATTTTCCTTTATTTCTGAGTCTTCTGTAAAAGAAGTAATACATAAATTTTGCTAGCAATAGATGAGAGACTTGGGATTTCTCACTGATTTCATAAATTAAAAAAAAAAAAATTCAGGTTTGAACCTGAATTTGGTTTGAACCAAAGAACTAAAAACAAAAAATACTTGCAAAGACTGAATAAATGTACTCTTAAGACAACACATCTTGAAATGTTGTATATAGCTGTTGAAAATGTTTAAAAACATTTAAATATGAATAGCTAAAATTTATTAAACTCCTGTGAGTTGGAAACATATTTCAAATACTGGGATCCCTGGGTGGCGCAGCGGTTTAGCGCCTGCCTTTGGCCCAGGGCACGATCCTGGAGACCCAGGATCGAATCCCACGTCGGGCTCCCGGTGCATGGAGCCTGCTTCTCCCTCTGCCTGTGTCTCTGCCTCTCTCTCTCTCTCTGTGTGACTATCATAAATAAATGAAAAAAAAAAAATGAAAAAAAAAAAGACTTTAAAAAAAAAAACAAAAAACAAATACTAATAAACTATCCTTCAATGAGATGTCTCTGAGGCTTCACAGCCTAATAAATTTGTTGGTATCCAATTTACAATGTAAAACTTCTTTGTCTTGTCTTTCCTTGTCTCTCTGTGTTTCTCTGTTTCTCGCTATCTCTGTTTCTCTCCATATATGTCTCTCTATCTGTAGGTTACTATTCTTTAGTGGAAGATAGGGGTCCATCAGGCAGTTTAGTTAACTGGTGCTGATCAGATGATTCCTGATTGACTAGTCTAAAATTCTGGAAGAGCCAGAACTGTGATTAAGGATTAGCATGGTGTCCTGGGGCTTGGTATAAGCAACTCCTTATGGGCCCTGTTGTCTTGTTTATGTAATAATATATATTATATATATGCAACTCCATATGGGCCCTATTGTATTGTTTTAAATATATATATATTTGATTTTTAAAATCATGTTTTTTAACTACTGTAAGATATTTTCTTCCCACACATTTTATGTATGTTGGTCTATTACTCATGGGGCTCTCCAAACCACCTACCTACAAATTCATCCCATTTTGACAAAAAGCACGAATAGATATCTTCCTAAAAGAACTTCTTGCTCTGAATGTTGTTTCCATTCACATCATCCTCTTTACTGCTATCAGATCAGAGAATTCTTTTTGAAATGAAAATTTAAACGTGTCCCTATCCATAATACATCCTTTTAGTGGCACTTCATCTTGTCCTCACCTTTCGATTTACCAAACTTATCTTTTCTCCCATAACATTAAAATGTCAGAAACACCTGAGTCCCGTGTTCACCATTTGCCATGTGTTCTTGGCAATACGGCTCCGCTTTTGCTGTTCTGATGACCTCAAATGCTCATCTTGCATTTTGCCTTTTGTAGTAAAGTATCTTTTGCTATCTTTAAAAGTCAAATAGACATCTTTCTACCAGGATATTGTTCCTGATATACCAAATATGATTAAATGCCTATCTTTTATTTCACAATTTAGTTTTACTTTTGATTCTCTGTAGTTTGAAAATAATTTGCCTAGGTATAGATTTTTGACATTTAACCTACTGAGCTTCCTGGATCTGTAGTCTGCTGTCTGACATAAATTTGGCAGACATTAAGTCTGTTCTTTTCTCTTTGTTTTCTCTTTCTTGTATTCCCATTCCCCCATATGTCTCACTTTTTGGAGCAATTTCATGTTTTCAGATATTCTGTTTCAGTTTTTTCCCCCAGTATTTTTTCTTGTTGGCTTTCAGTTTTAAAAGTTTCTATTGAAATATGAAGCTCAGAGATTTTTCATCAACCACATCAGTATACTAAGGAGCCCATGAAATGCAGTCTTCATTTCTAGTATAAGGTTTTTGATCCCTAGCATTTCTCATTTATTCTTTCTTAAAATTTCCATCTTTCTGCCTATATTACTCATCTGTTCTTACATGTTGTCTATTTTTTTCAACTAGAAACCTAGCATATTTATAATAATTCTTTTAAATTATTGGTCTGAAAACTTAAAAAACCCTGCCATTTCTTTGTTTAAACTTTAAAAGAAAATCTTTTAGTATGCCTTGAATTTTCAGTAGAAAGTCAGATGCAATATGCTGAGTGAAAGTATCCTAGTAGTTTCCCATCAGTTTTCTGCTTGTGGGTCTCTACTCTGCTAAATTGTGATTTTCCACATCCACTTGTTCACCTTTTAATTTGCGTTGCAGCAATTTGACTTATAGCCTCAATTCTGTGACAGACCTAAGATGAATTGTTGGTTTGCGTTTTTTTCATGTTCAGTTTTTTTTTTACTTCTTTTTAAAACAGACGATGACTTCAGAATTTCTTATGTGCTACAGCAAGAACTAGAAATAACAGCCTTTTTAAAATGCCTATCTTGTTTATCTCAGTAAATACATTTATATGATCTCGTTCCTTAGAAAGCTACATGTTACACTAAAATTTGTCTATATCAATTTTAATACAATTGTGTACTTCTTGTTTTTCTTACTTAATAGTATATATTTTGAGAGTGGCGATTACATCACTATTCATCTTTCTAACACTAGAAATCAACTCAATGTTTGAGTATTAAATGGTTTGGAAGTGGATTTTAAAAAGTGATAGCTATAATAAAATACTATTTTTGATAAGTTATAAGCTTAATTTCTTAAGCTTATAACTTAATTCATACTTTTTAATGAATAGATACTATTCAGTCAAGACAGGCTAATTTACATCACAGAATCAAAAAATCCCCAAATCTCAGTATCTTTAATCAACCATTTAGATTCATTTCTTGTTTATATTAACTAATGGTTGTCTGAGGGCTTTGATATATTTGAGGTTTATTGAGAATCAACAAGGTGACAAGATCAAACATCTGGGGTATCACTGGTGAATAATTCACCAGCTTATACAATTTTTCCTTAGAATTAGCACACTTGACAGTTACTCATATTTCTTTGGCCAAAGAAGTCACATGACCGTACTTAATTATAAAAGGAGCAAGAACTTGACAACCTACGATGTATCCTCCAAACTGGCTCTCTGTAATAACCTGCCCCTAGGCATGGTATTAAATATGAACATCAAGACTCATTTTTTTCAAACATTTTCAAACACTTATTATTCAGTTTAAATATTTTCCTGCTTATTGTATGATGGTAAGAAATGTTGAAAAAAAATTTTAAATTATCCTTTGAGAATGTACCTTTTCTTAACCTGAATCTGATAAAATAAAAGCTGTCCCCAGTAATTTGATTAAAAGTAACTTCAAAATAATTGATGACATATATAGGTAACATGATATCATGGAAAAAAACATGGCAAAAGAAATTAGTAATGGAAGTGAAGCATTGCACCTAATAATTGAGGGCCCTTGGGCATGTTACTTAACCTTTTAGGATGCCATGTTATGATCTTTATAATAAGAAAGTGGATTAAATTATATCTATGTTTCCTTAGCTCTAAAATTCTGATTTATGAGAACTAGTAATGAAGACATATTATATGGTTGCAGCTTCCTCCTACCTGCTCTGTTTATAAATTGCCTAGACATTGAATTTTCAGTATTCCCAAGCCTACTGTCTAACTTCTATCTTTTCTTTGACTAATTAGGCAGATGAAACTAAAATGGATTAGCACAAAGTGCATTTTCATGGTTTGCAGTTGCCAGGAAACAATATCTGAAAGCATTAACTTTTCAGATATTATTTTTTAAAATTCACTAATTAGGAGAATGTGCATTGAATTGTTACTTTAGAAATATAATTCAACAAATATCTTTTAAATCATTCACACTAATTTTAGGTAGTTTTAAATTTTTGTTTCTATTATAAATTCATTATACTAAATGTGTGAGTTAGATGTTCATGAGATATGTTTGTACATGATTTTTTTTTTTAAAATTTCTTTTCAAAAATACAAATAGGGATCCCTGGGTGGCGCAGCGGTTTAGCGCCTGCCTTTGGCCCAGGGCGCGATCCTGGAGACTCGGGATCGAATCCCACGTCAGGCTCCCGGTGCATGGAGCCTGCTTCTCCCTCTGCCTGTGTCTCTGCCTCTCTCTCTCTCTCTCTCTCTCTCTCTCTCACTGTGTGCCTATCATAAATTAAAAATAAAATACAATAAAATAAAAAATTAAGGGAATTTGAGATTGATTTTAGCATCAAAAGTTAGGGGAAGTGATTTAAAAATATTTTTTTTTCTTAAGTAATACAATAAGTTTAACCAAGCAAAAGGTAATTGAGAGTGCTCTTATTATTAGGATTGAAGTTTGAAAATCATATACCACAGTTTAATTTTAAGATACACCTCACAATTTCCATATAGCTGATGTATTATTTTAAGTATTTTTGTTTTATAGTCAATTCCCAAGTCAATGTTTTATGTCATCTTGCCTTATTTATACATCTTTGCCTTACATATCTTTACATTAAATACAGTCATATTTTAAAAATCTTAATATTCCATTTATTCATCAATGTTGATAAGTCTATGTATTTAGGAATCCTATATTTTCCTAGGTAATTTCCTCTCATATTTGCTACATTAAGAAGTTAACTAGTTTTTCTTCCAGAGATTTTATCTGTTCTGTTAACTTATCTCCCTTTACTTCCATACCCTGTATATTTCATCATGTCAGAAGATCACTACTTAAAAAAATAAAACAAATAGGGCCGAGTGTTATGTGTTAAAATCTGTAACTCAATATTTAACACAGTATTTTGGTTATTTTGCCTGTTTTGTTGAGGATTACTCATGTAATTGCCTTGCTAAAAAAGTCACAACTTAGTATTTAAGATAAAATTTAAATGATATTTTGATGAAGACTGCATTCTGGAATCATATTTTACTGGAGATATTCTATAATTTCTAGTCTGGAGTAATTTCCAGTCTTTATATTATCAACACAGCTTTTTAGTCACTTAGATTTTAATTTGTATATTGTTTGACTTTTTTCCAGGGAAGAGTCTTTTAGGTCAATTATGATTGTCAGATCTCAGTAAAAAAATAAATATATAAATAACCAACTGAAATGTTGGAAGAGCTGGGAAGTTATAATAAGAATTGTGACATTTTCATTTTTCAGAATGTGTGTTACTGAGGAGTATGTTGATGATTGAATACATTTAAAAATAATGGGCAATAGAAGGATTAAAAATGTAAATAAAATTCAAAAGATAAAGGAACAAACTACAAAATAAGGGACTTGTGATGATATTAAAATATTGAATATATTTATTAATTTAAGCTACTTAATAGCAAAGCATGTTTAGATAAAACAAAACTACTAAAAAACAACAATGCATATTTACTCTGCTGCCTGGTGGTATGTTAACTCTTCTGTTTTCTGTTACATTATAGTCTATGATAAATTTATTGGTTGATTCTTTTTTTTTTTAAGATTTTATTTATTTATTTATTCATGAGAGACACAGAGAGAGAGAGAGAGAGGCAGAGACACAGGCAGAGGGAGAAGCAGGCTCCATGCAGGGAGCCCGACGTGGGACTCGATCCTGGGTCTCCAGGATCCCACCCTGGGCCAAAGGCGGCGCTAGACCGCTGCGCCACCCGGGCTGCCCGGTTGATTCTTTTTTAATATTCTGAAGAACATCACACTAGTTAACTCTAGTGACAGTATCATGTAATTGACCTGGTGGTCAGGAATCTAAAAGTTGCTCTATGTATTTTGGAAGACACGCTGGCAAGAGGGCAGGACAGAAACCATATTAATATTCAGAAATCTGTTATACTAAAGATTTCAAGGATTCTAAAGATTTAATGATCTGGCATGTGTTGGCAACTTGCAGCCCTATAATTCAGTGAGAGACAAAGCCCTATTGAGCCATTTGACTTGGAATCTTCATATGTAGCTCTAGATAATATTGCTCTCCACCATCTCATTGCTGAGGCTGCTGCTTGCAATCTGGACCCAGGATAGGAGAGGTATTTAGAACAAACCCAGGCAGTATGGTGTATGTATGTACAGCTGTGGTTATATGACCCAACAGATCCACTGATAATAGACCTATAATAAAAAAAATGCCATACAGAGTCTTTGGTGACACCAACAGGGGGGCTGCGGAATTCCCATATTCATTTAGTATAGCTCACAGAAATTAAACTTGCTTTTTAAAGTATAAAGTGTTTTTAGTGAATCATTGCTGCAGTCTCCTGCTGGTCTGTACACTCCATTCTATCATATATTACCCCAGACCTAGATGTTCTTTCCTATTTGCTTTGCAGCACACTGGAGGGAAGGTGGGAGTTCTTGAAGAAACTACCAGAATAAAAAAGGAGTACCACAGTGGAAACAAACAAACAAAAAGTAGCACATATATCATGTCTACAAGTTGTTTCTTGTTATACTTCATTAGATAACTGTAATAGTAATAATCTTTGTTAAATTTTGACCCAAGTATCTAAGACCGCTCTCTAAGCTGTAGATCAGGTTTCCTAGATCCAGTTCCCAAAGTGAGTGTAAGTTTCTTTTCTAGGTGGCAGATAGTCACCTAGGAGGTATCCAGCACTAGTAGAAAACTCACCTGTCTATACCCTGGCAGCTCAGGTATGAGAACATATTAAACTATTACCCAGTGAACCCAACAATTATACCATATACAGCACTAAAAAGTATCATCGAGGTTACTCTAATGTAGGACTAAAGATATCTGCTGATTTTAGTTCAGCATCTGTGCCTGAATTAAAATATTTGTTTCTTTCATTTTATATTTCCCTTGAGTCATCTATAACATTTATCCACAAAAATCAACATTATGTGATTTTAAAAGATGATTTGAATGATTCTCTTGTGGATAAATCTCCCTGTGAACATTTTATTTATAGTGGTCAACATGAATCTGTTTATATATTTCAGAAAAATGGCTCATATGTGGTTTTTTTAATCAAATGTATTTTTGATGATAAAGAGCCTATGACTCTAATTAGTCTTAATAACCATTTTAGTCCACTCATGTAGTTATTAACACTTCATGAGAGCCTACAATGTCCCAGGCTTTATACTGGGTACCTTAAATACATTAATAAATTTAATCCTTATTTTGTAAGGTAAATATTATGCCCAATTATACATGAAAAAGGAACTGGAGATTAGAAAAGTGAAGCAAGATGTCTACATTTATGTATATGGTAAAAATTAGGGGTGGCTATGTCTGTGCAATTGGAAAAACAGTTTTTCAAATTTTATTTTCTCCTGGGAACATTTTCTTTTTCCTGTCTAGAAATAATAACCCCATTAGAATCCAGAATGTGTTGAAAATAAAAAAATCCAAAACTTTTAATAATTTTCTGCTTAAACTATCAGTTTTACTAATACAAAATTGGTAGTCCATTTCACTCTTTAAAAAATTTTTATTCTCAGAAAATTATTATTAAAATCTGATAATTCACGTGAAGTAAATAAGATTCCTATGGTGATAATTTCCCTTTACATTTATTCTTTATTTTTTAAAATTTATTTATTTATTTAAGTTATTTCTACAACTGGCATGAGGCTCCAACTCAAGACCCTGAGATTAACAGTCACATGCTCCACCAACTGAACCAAGTAGGCACCCCTACATTTATTCTTTGAACTTGTCTAAGTTAAAAACAAATCTGTTTCCTGGGAAAAATAAATTTAACAACATGTGTGCTGAAAATATTACATACATAACTGAAATGTCATCTAAGAATTTTGTAATTAAAAACTACATACTCATAGCCATTTTGTTTTTTGTTTTTTTTTTTATAATTTTTATTATTTATGATAGTCACAGAGAGAGAGAGAGAGAGGCAGAGACACAGGCAGAGGGAGAAGCAGGCTCCATGCACCGGGAGCCCGATCTGGGATTCGATCCCGGGTCTCCAGGATCGCGCCCTGGGCCAAAGGCCCGCGCCAAACCACTGCGCCACCCAGGGATCCCCTCATAGCCATTTTGAAAAGAAAATTAGGAGTATATTGAAAAGATATTTCAAGCTATTTCTGATTATTAATCAAGGATTATAGGACAATTATCATATTCCTTTAGTGTAGTAAACAATATATAAATCTATAATTTATTAATCCTTTTAAGTTAAGAAGTATTTAAGTCACCATTCATAACTTCCATTAATGAGAGCCATGTAGAAATAGGCTAGATAAAAAATGTTCAGTATAAATCATCATTTCTACATTTCAATATTTTATATATTTGTTAAATGATCGATTATTTTTCCATTCACTTATTTCTTCCACTATATTTTGGAATTAGGTAAGATAATGATGAGAATGAAAAAAGCATCTCTCAGTATACTTCTGCATCTGTACAAGAATTCAATTATTTGGAGATGCTGAATATCTACTGATAAAATATAATCAGTTAGATGAAATAGACCAGAGAGGTTTTATAATAGGCAAGTTTTCGATAGAAATGGTATAACACAATCTGCGATTCACTCAAGCTGAATTTGTATTAAATTCCATACTCAAACACACTTTCATTCAGCAACAAACTCTAGCACTGCATATACTTGAAATGATTAAGAGCATAGGTCTATCCTTAAAGAAGAATGTCCTTGTCAGACCTAAGCATAGGAGTGTTATTGAACCTCTTAACTTCCACAATAACAGAATTTCTTTGTCAGGTTGGGCATTGATTGATTTGCAAATAGCATTACATAGAAATACTAAGTGATTAATATCTTTGTGCTTCTTGACATTGTTAAAACACAGTTCCGATATCATAAGTTTAAGGGCTACCTATAAGAAATATTATGAGAAACAATAAGTTATATTCATTATGATGTGCTAGTTTACACTCAAGAGTCAGTAAGCAACTCTTTGTTGAATTTAAGTGAATAGCCACTTGACTCTGCAGATATAGTTCTTAAACTGAAAATCTCAATGCAAGGTAATACTTTTCTCAAACCATCAGAGAAATGACTTAGAAATGGTTGTTTTGAGTAAGGGAAAAAACATGGCATCCATTTGGTATTCCAAAGTATCCTTCAAATCCTAGCTGTGAGTTTAGAGGAGGGGATGATAAATCGTATGTAATTTATGTAGTACAGAGTAGGGCAAGCAGCATAAAAATAGTGGTTCATGCAAATGGGATTGGAAGTTCTCTTTTCATTTGTATCTGAAGGTGGATGGCAGCATACTTACATTCATTTCCAATGATCAAATCACTTTTACCATAGCAAAGCACTATTTACATTTATATGTTAATGCCTACATAATAGCACTAGAAAATATTCAGGAGTCACCACAATTCTAAAGAGAAGATGCAATCTGAATTTCTTTATATAAATAATTACTTTCGGGCCATCAAAGATTGATGTTATGCTTACTAAGTTAACATAATAAAAATGAGTAGTTATTAATAATGTAAAATAATAATAAAAGCCCCTGTTTTTCAGCCACCAAAGTTGGTTTTGAAACATGACTCCTCTCCTACGGAGAAGTAACTCCATATGACTCATTTTCTTATCTGAAAAATAAAGAAATCATCATCATTATCATCATCTCATGAGATTATACTTGACAATAACTTATTATTCTATGTAAAGGGCTTTGTAGGCAACTGACAATGTTGACAATATCTTTCTCAAATGTCCCTTTATTGAATACACCTCCTTCCTTTTCTGATTCTTAAAAAAAAGAGCTCCTCTATAGTTCTTGGCTTCGGTGAGAATGAAGTTTGTGAATACCAGTTACTACTTCAATATTATTATTATTTTTCTTACAATTATTCTTTACTTTTAACTTCTATGTTATTATAAGAAATAATACCCAAGTTTCTTTTCAAAGAAAACGACATTTGTATTTTATACTGGTGCATGTAGATTATGGAAAGAGTATAACTTGTAGCTGAAAGCCATGGATTTAGACATTGTACAACTTTTAGTTACATGATAGTAGACAAATCATTTATTATTCTGACTTTAATACTCATCAAATGAAATTCTGGGGTATAATATAAAATTTACTTAAGTGAATACATTCAGAGTTAAGTGGCATTTTGAACAAAAATTCTTTTTGCTTTTGATCTGACTTCCCAGTCTTGAAAATCAAGATCAGTTGATATCAGGTAATACGAACTTTTTTTGCTAGTTCTGGTCTTCAATCTAATGAATTCTCTAATGTATCTCATGATAAAATGAGCCATTCTTATTAAACATCTACCTGTATATATTTATCTACAAATGAACAGTGTTTCTCTCTAAAATCTATTTTCCATTAAGCATTCTAGAATAACATACAGGTATTTCTAAGCATAAGTAATCTATTGCACTAAACATAATTAAACAGTCTTTAATAATCAAACAGTCTTTAATCTTTATATTATACTAGTAGTTATATTAGTAGCTATTTGTTAGTAGCTTAGACTAGTGGTTATCTTTTGACAAATAATTCATTTACAACTAAAACTTATTTTAGTCCACAATAAATGTAAAACTTGGTTCCCTCAATTTTAAGAAAAAACAAATATATACATAAATATATATATATATATTTATATAGTGAACTACCACAGCATACAGTATAATATCACAGCATGTTGTTTGTTTGTTTATTATACCACACTCCCCCCCCCACCCCAAATACGTTTCAGGTGGTTAACAGGTCTGCAAAATGTTGTACAGAAAAAATCTTATGATTCTATAAGGCAAGCAGTAATGCATTCACCAGATTATGGATTCTGGTTCTGAAATTAACAATGCCTGATGCTTCCTTTTAGAAATGTATATACATTAATCCCAAAAATATAACAGTTGTAAGTATAACAGAAGTAGAGGAGTATATTTAGGTCTGGTAGATTATCAAGAGTCAGAACATCTTTTTTGAGTACACTCTATTTTTATGTGACTAATTTGAATTCTCTCCCTGGATTTTTAATTAAGAGACACTAGCATTGCAACATAAAGATACTTAGAATACACCTAAGTAAGATTCCCTTCTTGTTGCCCTTTGAGGCATAGTTCTTATAGCTTCCATAATATTTTCTATTATGGTAAGGTTTGCTTTTTATTTAATTTATTTTGATACTATTTCTATTCCATAGACCCAATATAATTGATAGTGCTATTTAAATCTGAAGTGGAAAAAAATATTTAAAATCAAAAGTTTGTAACTCATTTGGCCATAAATTCTGGCAAAATCAATGTTAACCCAAACTAACATAGGCTGCCTACAGACTTCATTACTCTCTTTGGAATGAACATTCATATATTTAACTAAGAAATGATGATATAGAGCACCAGTAGGGATATACATAATACAAAATGTAAAATTATGAAATACATTAATTTACAAGATTTTTTATCATTTATATGCTTATTTCAGTAATTTTAAGACTTATGGCAGTTTTTAGCTTCTTACATATATTGCCAAATAGTAAACAAATATTTGTAACTGTATTTCTTTCATTTTCATTTAATTAACAATCAGGGATGCCATTCTAAGCCATAGCTTATTCTTCAATTCATTTAAATGCAACATAAATATTTAAAAGTCTACTAGAGGTTCTGCAATATTTGATATAGTTACATACCCCCAAAATATTATTTCCTAAGTGCCTAGTTGTACATTTACCAAAGCAATCAGGAAACAATTCATGAATATTATATGATATATTGCTAAATTGTGTACAATGAAGTTCTAAAAGCTATTGGACAAAGAATATGAATTATGCAATAGATTTTGGTATCACTAGTAAATGTATACTGAAACAGACCTGGCTTACCCTTCTGACATAAGAATGAATTTTGTGAGATGTCATCTAGGTAGTATATTGTGACATACTTAAAATTCATGAACTGTTCTCTCCATCCCATCCAAGTTGACATCAGAAGGATATGACAGTAGAACTCATGGGATATAGAATTCTTCATAAGACATTATAACATGATGTAGAAGTTTTCAGCTTGTTTCCTGACTCTGTTTAGAGTAATTAGAATATATAGATTTTATTTAAAGCCACAAGTATTCTTAAAGCAAAATATTCAATTTTTTCTTCTATCAGCTGTGCACTGTCTTCTTTCAAAAAAGATTTGTGTGTTTATTTTAGAGAGAGAGCATGTGTTGTGTGAGTTGGGGGGTTTAAGGAGAGGGAGAGAGAGAATCTCAAGTGGACTCCACTTGCTGAGTGTGGATTCCAACATGGGGCTCCAGGCGGTGTTGGAACCCATGACCCAAGAGATAATGACCCAAGCAAAAATCATGAGTCATCTGCTGTACCAACTGAGCCACCCAGGTGCCCTGAACTATGCATTGTCTTTATCTCAACTTTCAAGTCTTTAGACTTTACAATAAAGAATAAAAAAAATATTACTTACAGAAGTTGTAAATTGTAGGTGAATCATATAAGTACAAAAATTAGTATAGATTCAAGAATATGTGTAATTTTAGTCTCAATATAGTTCTTAAAACATTTTTAGGAAATTAAGGCTAGCCAAACTATCTTTGCACAATTGAATTTTAAAGCAAATACATGAATCCATATTTATTTCATTGCTTTGATAACATATACATACACACAAAAGAAAGGAAAAACCCAAAACATAAGTTGGCATTGAAAAAATATGGCGTTTTCAGGTTTTACTAAATAACTACTTCTGAAATCATGTATACAAATGGGTATACTTGTAATAGATTTTCTACACAAATAAAATTTATGTTATTTATGCTAGAAAAAATTTCAAATAATAACCGCACCAAAAAAGCAATTGAAACTCACAAAACAGAAAGTTCTGAAGCGAAGAGCGGCTCCTGTGTTGCTCTTCAAAGTGAAATTGAATAACTACTACCATGCAGTTACATTTGCATTTTTAGGCTCCTTCTTCATTCCTGTTTTTCTCATAATGGTCGACTGATGCATTGCTACCCACTGAGACAATGCCACTAATGCTGTTGCTGCAATTGCTGCTGCAGTGGCATCAAAAGACTTCTTCAGGCTATTATGCCAGGTGTAAGAGTGAGACACAAGTTCAATCCGGACCCCTGAGGAGCCTGTCTCCAAGGTCTTGTCAGCTGTAATCTCTCTGAAAGCTCCTGTTCATCAGGTCTAGCCTAGAGCAAATAGCAAATCCCAATAGGTAGTCTGTTCAAGAGAATAGAAAAATCAGCAGAGTTAGATGGTTTTATGGCAAGTCAATCAAGGAATGAAGCAATTTTACCATTTTTATCTAGTTTTTAAACATTTTACTTGGCTAGTACATTGGCACAGACTCCGAAAATTTTTTGAGAAGTCAGTGCATATATGCTCTGCTACTTAATTTTTTGTACTGTTTGGAAATTATTTTCTTTAAATAACACAGAACTTCCGAAGCTTGGAAATTATTTCTTTAAATAACATATAACTTCTGAAGCAAGGGAAATACATTTTAACCATGAAATCTAACCAATGTTTAGCTTAGTGCAAATAAACCAATTCCATTTGTATTATATTTATTTCCTATAACAAAACAGTCTGTCTTATTCTGTTACCATATTACAAAATCTATTGCCTGATATTTTGACATTTATTTGGCTACATTGATTTATGTGACAAAGATTGACCCTAAAATCTATTGACAAACTATTTCATCTGAACCAATTTAATTTAGTTCTACAGAGATATACTTGACAAGAAAAAAAAATTTGAAAACACATGCTAATAAGTGTATTATTTATATTTAAACAGGTTTATCTCTCATATTTTAGTGCTCCAAAACAATATTGTTAGTGTTATTATTATTATTATTCCTATTATAAGATAATGAATTTAAGGAATTCCTATTCCTACTATAAGATAATAGGATTAATAATAGTGATAATATTTGGTACCACAAATTTATGAGATAAAATTAAATGTAAAAACATATTAATTAAAAAAAAACAAAAAAACATATTAATTAACATGCTATTTTTAAAAATTTTTTATTTATTTATGATAGTCACACAGAGAGAGAGAGGGGCAGAGACATAGGCAGAGGGAGGAGCAGGCTCCATGCACCGGGAGCCTGACGTGGGATTCGATCCCGGGTCTCCAGGATCGCGCCCTGGGCCAAAGGCAGGCGCTAAACCACTGCACCACCCAGGGATCCCTTAACATGCTATTTGATAACTATATTTTGAGACTATTTGATTTCTAAGATTAGAAGATTCTCTAAGCCACAGGAAAAACACTACCAGTGTTCACATCTTCTGAATATATCTTTATTGTTTACAGTTTGCAATAACCAGTAAGTATAACAACTGTTATCCTATAACAACTTCCTCCCTTTTTTTTCACTTGGATAGATAACCTTTTTTTGAGCAGGCACATTAGAATTCTAGATGTTCAAGAAGAAACTCACAATGACTTCCCACAAAAACCACCATCTTTGGAATGACCCATGTTGCAAAAGGAACTTTAGGAGCACACACTGAAAAGAAAAAAGAAAGAAGAAGAAGAAGAAGAAGAAGAAGAAGAAGAAGAAGAAGAAGAAGAAGAAGAAGAAGAAGAAGAAAAGAAGAAGAAGAAGAGAAGAAGAAGAAGAGAAGAAGAAGAAGAAGAAGAAGAAGAAGAAGAAGAAGAAGAAGAAGAAGAAGAAGAAGAAGAAGAAGAAGAAGAAGAAGAAGAAGAAGAAGAAGAAGAAGAAGAAGAAGAAGAAGAAGAAGAAGAAAGGAGAAGAAGAAGCAGCTGACCACACCCGGCTCATTTTATGGACTGTTTTACAGTTCTAAATTTTGTAAGTAGTAAAAATTTGGAGTTAATATTTAAAATATTAGGACACTAATTCCTATGTATATGTTATGAAATAAATTCAAATTTTAAATCATTAAACAAAATATTTTTATCATAAATTGTTTTCTGCCCCTTTAATATTTCTTTATTTTTTATCTCTTTCCTCCTTTTTAAATACATATTTATTGTGTATGAATGCACAAGTGAACTATTTGACCATGTTATAGACTGGGTTTGCATGTAGAATTTGATTTGTTAGTGATTTGAATAAAAACAAGTGTTATCACTAATAAAACAAAATCATATAATATTTGTGATTGTTATAACTGAACTCTTTTAATAATTAGATTACCTAATTATTTGGGGAAAAGTTTTAAATACAACTGGTAGCTTGCTCACTAGTAAAACATGTAGATGGACAAATATGACAATTTCTCTCTGAAAGAAAAGTGTGGATTACTTCTTTTTGTTGATGTTTTATCTCGAGTATATATAAATTACCTCTCCTAACACCTGTCATGGAGAGTGGGAATTCTAAGTTACTTAGATATGTTAGATTATGACATTCAGTTAAGAGTACCCTGAGAATCTGAAGTTCTTCCATAAATAGTAGTTTTTAAAAGTATGATGAGAAAACATTTATGATCATTAACTTCAATTTATAATAGTTTAACTATATTTCTCTAAAATATTAAATTATTGCATAGTTTTCCAAAGATTGCAGAATGTTCCTTTATTAAATGTAGGAACAGAATTATCAAGGTTTCTATTTTATTAAAAAAATTATTTGAAGCCATTTTGCACTTTTCCACTGACAACTATGATAGGCTTAAATTCTAAATTGAGTATCAGTATATCGTGGAATCATCACTTTCTGCTCAGTTAAGTCCTTTGAAGATTTCAGAAAATCTAAAGCTTGTAAAACTTTCAGGTTTTTTTCCAGTCTTCTTGAGTCATAAAACAATCTGTGAACATAACCACACATTTTATTGGTATTAATAAGAAATAGAAGAAAAATTATTCCTAAGTCATATAAAACAAATTAACCTAATGTTTCTTTAATTAAAATTTGAAGACAAAAGCAATCCAAATTTATCCTTTATATGTCTATGTTAAGAAAGATTGTATATACATCATTATATTTAACCTGAAATATGTCAATATGACCTCGAAATATTTTTTAAAAACACCTCAATTTTAGGGGCATCTGGGTGGCACAGTCAGTTAAGAGTCTAATTCTTGGTTTTGGCTTAAGTTGTGATCTCAGGGTCATGAGATTTTGAGCCTCTTGTCAGGCTCTGCACTCAGTGCAGACTCTGCTTAAGACTTTATCTCCCTCTCCCACTGTCCTCCCACTTGTGCTCTCTCTATCTAAAATAAATAAATAAGCCTTTAAAACAATATATAACAATTATAATTTTAATGATTGATTAGACCATAAAGAAGTTGGAATTACTTATAAAGTACTCCCCCAGCCCCTAAAACATTAAACTTTACACAATACGGTTTTATCATTTACAAAGTAGGAATAAAATGTGGTATTCAAATATGTTTTGTTTGGTTCTTTTATTGGTATTATCTCAGCCCAAAACCTCATCGTAGTTTTGATCTATATAGCAGACATGATATCTGGAATAACCATACTAGAATTAAAAAAAATAATGTGACAACACAAGTCTAACCATTTAAAAGTAAGCACAATTTGAATATTATTAAATTTTTCTTAAAAATATGTTTGTGATGGAGGGACAGAGAGAAGAAAAAGAGAGATTGAGAAATAGTAGAAAAGAGAGTACATGAAATATAAAATAACATATTTATATGCATGGTTGACCTGTTGGAGGAAAAAAAAGAAAATCGTAGCAATGGAAAGTGACAGAAAAACCGAAAATGAATAAGCCAGAGAAAAGAGTGTGTCCAGAGTCTGGTAAATATCATCTGTTGACATTTGTTAATTTAGATATTTGGTTTTATTAGTAATAGGTCAGAAAGAGATTCCCACATAAAGCCCTGACTGCTAAAAATTTCATGTTCAATGTGTGAATGAGAAAAATGAGACAAATCAAAACCAAAATTTAGAGGAAAATAATAGAAATAGAAATGTTTCATGGTCTTGGTCTTGACTTTGTGTGATGATGGGATGGAAAGGAGCTTATCCTGAGAATTTGTAATGTAAACATCGTTCCATTTTCAACTGGGTTTGAGGGTGGGATTCGCACAATTGTGTTGCTGGGGGAGAGAGCCAAACAACAACAAAATGTTTGCTTTAGTCATCTAACGTGGTTAGTGTTCATAGAAAACTAGTAAAAACAAGAAAAAGTAATCTCTAAAAAATATATCATAAAAGACCTTAAAAAAAAAAGACCTTAAAGAATTCCAAGACCTAATGTACCATTGAGAATGAGTAAATACAACAGGAAAACATGGGGGGAAATGCCATAAAAAAATAATAAATCGTTGTATACATGGTTAAATACCCAGTTATTTTCTTTTGGGTACCCGATTCACAATGTAACTTGAATTTTTTTTTAATAAAAATTGCTTAAAACTTTTTAACATCCATTTTTAACCATGTATTCAATGATTTATTATTTTTTGCTTTTATTTAAATTCTAGTTTGACTTTTAGGCTGATATACAGTTCCCACCAACCTAATTTTTACCCTGTTTATCCTGCTCATTATTTCCACAGATATTTTTAATTGAGAAAAAAGAAAATACGCTAACATTTTGCTCTAAAAAATTGAGAAAAAGCACCTGCTTAAAGCCATGGTAAACAATACATGGCCTGCTGAAGAACTGAGGGAAGGTCAGGTTGATGTGAATACAGACATCAGGATGGAAGATAGCATATAAAAAGGAAGGAGAAGCAGACGGGACAAACCTACAGGCCCATAATGACCAGCTTCATGTTATTACTTCTCAATTCAAGGATAAGTGGGAATATATTGTAGGAATTTCATCAGAAAGGGATGAAATGGGATTGAACAAATTTGTGCTTTAATAAAATCATATTTGCTGCAGTATAGTTGTCAATTGGAGGAAAGTTAGAAGAAAGAAATGAAGTTAGGAGGCTATTGCAGTGTTCAAAGCTGAAGATTAATCTGAAGAAGGTAGTGCAATGAAGATCTTGAGTAGGGAGCAACTTAATTGATAGAAATTAAAATCAAGAGAGCTGGGGCTCAATTTAAAATAGTGAGAGTAGAAGAAAAAACCCAAAATAGAGTAGAAGATATTAAAGCAAAGTCTTACATTACAAATGTATTATGTAATAGAATGGAGCTGATATCATTTATCAAGAGAGGTAAAAAAAAAAAAGAAAAGAAAGAAAATGGCTGGGCTTGGAAAAGATCAGTAGATTTCAACTTTGAATACATTCATTGAATTTGATGGAACAATGTGAAGATTAGTAGAGGGAGTTGGATTCTTCAGTCTGAAGGTAAGATAGTAAGCAAAAAATGTTCATTGTTTTTAGCAGAATGGAGGTCTTTGAAGAAATGTTGGCACAAAACCCAGATTATGTTATTCTGATGAGTCAAAGAAAAGTGAGAAAATGGAGCCTGAATATGAGCAAACCTTTATAAAAGGGAAGCATATGAGGTACTACTAGGATTATATTATTGAAATTATTGTCTAGATGGGACACCTGGTGGCTCAGTGATTGAGCATCTGCCTTTGGCTCAGGTTGTGATCTTGGGGTCCTGGGATCCTGGGATCCAGTCCAGCATCAGGATTCCCACAGGGAGCCTGCTTCTTTCTCTGCCTATGCCTCTCTCTGTATATCTTTTATTAATAAACAAATAAAATATTTTTAAAAGAAATTGTCTAGATGCAGATTCAATTGCTATAATGGAGAGATGGTGTTTCAATAAATAAAGGAATAATGGTTGAAATGAAATAAGAATTGGAACCCCAAATTAAGTAAAAATTTTAGCCTCACCATATACAGAAAAGTACTTATACTGTTAGAACATCAACAAATGGAGAGTGGGGTTAAGCTATATTTACGTTAGTATCTGATAACTTACTGAGTTTCTGTTAGGATGGTGTAATTCCTGGTTCCTCTGGGAAACAGAAGCTGGGCGATCCAGAACTGAAAGCATGTAAAACAGATCTGGCAAGTAGAGTATCTTGCTGTTGGCCTCAGCTATATGTCCTTCTTTGCCACTGTGACCACAATTCACGTGATCTCCAGCCAGCTCTGGGATGATCAATGACAAAGGTTGGCTTTGTAAAGGGAGTCATTTTGTTTGGTTGCTCCTGTCTTTCCCGTGGTAAATGTTTTCTGATCAGAATAATATGTAACACAAAAATCTTCAATCTATGCATCCACCCTTCATCCACGTGTCTCTAACTCAGATTTCTTGTCTCTCACTTCTAGTCTTTTTCATTTTCAAGTACCTTGTCAGCAGGTCAGACCATTTGCCACCTAAAATCAGTCTTCTAAACATTGTAAACATTGTAACTATTTTAAATATCACTGAAATCTTATAATGTAGGCATTAGTATTATCTTCCCTCTCTTAATAATGAGGTAAAAAAAATGTTTACTTGCCCAAAGTCATATTTTAAGTAAGTGTCAAAGCCAGGTTTTGAACTTGGGTAGTATGACCCCTGTGACTCCTATGTTTATGGACCTTTTTGGTAGATTTAGCTCTCTCCAGTCAGGAAGTCTGGACAAATGTATGTTGGACCCTTGCCAGGTAACTCATTCCACAATTGTGGAGCAAGAATCCAGGAGTGTTTAGGGAAAAACACTTGTTAGTGTGGAGAAAAGTCCCCTAACTCAAAATTGGATTTACTATTTTCATTTATCTATTTTCTGATTAGTCCTTAAACTACTATTAAAAGTGACTAAAAGCTATTATTAGGCATATTTGATAGAACCAGCCTATATGGCTTCAAAAATAACAAGGATAAAGCAATTTTGACCCTGGCATTGGTGATACAGAATTCATAGTGGGCAAAGTAAATAAGTTCTTAAATTCTTCTAGTCCAATCCTGTCACAAGACTGTGATGGAATTACATTTTCAATGAAAAGGAGTTTACATGTAATTATTACTCATTCTTATTCATGACCAACTTGGCCCATCATGATTAATTTGCAAATAAATGATACACAATTAAATGGATGTACAGTATTCTAATTGCTGAGTGCATATGCCTATAAATAAAGTGTTTTTCCGGAGTGTTTATTTCCTTTTCTTCTTCTGCAAGCCTGTGCATTAAAAATTGTTACCTTAACATTTCCCAATCTTGGTGATATATTGGAGTGAACTAGAAGAGGTGGTCTTTTTTCCAAACATCTTGCAGCTCAAAAAGCATAGAAATTTAGTGTCTGAATCCATATTCATAGAAACTATTTAGAAGTTATATTACCACAATCTCAGGAATTGAGAGCTTTTGATCAAGTTATCTATTTCTTTGGTTTTTATCTTCTTATTTTCCTAATGAGTACAGAAAAAAAATACACAGAGAAATAAACTTAAGATAAAATTAAAGAGAAGTCTAAATATATTTGTTTTTTTTCTGAAATATTTACCCGTGGGGGGGGCCAAACCTTTTCACTATGTTTTAATGTTTCTGAACACATTTTGAAGTAATAAGGAAATTTTTCACATACACAAGAGGCTTAGAGTTAACAAAAAACTTAGAGTTAAGCTGATCCAATTTAGGTTCTCTGATGGATTATACTTTCACTGAGTGGCATTTTAAACTAATTTAACAAACAGTGGCATGACTGGTTCTAGTGGGAACTGGAATTTGAAAATTATATGGCCATGATCCTCAATTTGCAAGGACAGATAATACAAGTACAAAATGATTGTCTCAGAATGTGATTTTGATGTGCCATTGACACTTGCAAAAGGAGAAAAGTTCATTGAATGAGAAAGATTGTGGTAAATTTCATGGAGGATGGTACATTTTACTTAATCTGTACTTACTAAAATTTTCAAAATGCATGCTGAGGCCTTCAAATTAAGAGGATAGACCAAGGAAAGTTACAGATAGGTCAAAGTGGGAAAAATACTTAAAAACCATCGATGAGGTTAGCTTGATGAGAGAAGAGTGCATTAACAGGGAGGTATCTTCATTCTGATCCTTCACTTTCTCACATCTATTTTGCTTTAAATTACTGTTGTGCGGTCACCTGCTAATGTCATGCTGTCCAATGATCATTTCTAAAGCGAAATTGAGTCAATCATTCTCTTCTTTAAGCATCATGTTCAGGTGATTCCTGGGGTATTATAATTCTCCACAGTGCCTACTCCACTGGCATTTCTGTGTCAGTCTTCTGGAATGTATTATTCTTAATCCCTAACTGACTGCGGCCATGACTGGTGTTTGTCCAAGGGCCTTCTCTTTCTCTATCTGTTCTCCTTGCTAAGTGGTATCATCTGGTATCATGATTTTAAATACTATGTCTACACTGATAATTTCAATTTGTATCACCGATTCAATCACCCTGGGTAAACTGCATACTTAAATAATCTGTTAAATATTAAATAGGCAGCACAAAACTAATGCATCCTATTCCAATTTTTTTGGTTCAAATTTTTACTTAAATTTTAGTAACTTAACATATAGTGTAGTATAGGTTTCAGGAGTAGAATTCAGTGATTCTATCACTTTTATATAACACCCAGGGCTCAACACAAGTGCCCTCCTGAATACCCAACATCCATTTACCCATCTGCTGCTCACCTCCCTTCCAACAAACCTCAGTTTGTTCTCTGTAGTTGAGTCTCTTATGGTTTCCTATCCTCTCTATTTTCTTCCCTTCCACTATGTTCATGTTTTGTTTCTTAAAGTTTACATATGAGGGAAATCACATGATATTTGTCTTTCTTTGACTGACTTATTTTGTTTAGCAGAATATCTAGTTCCATCCACAGGGTTACAAATGGAAAGATTTCATTCTTTTGGATGATTGTGAAACATTCCCCCTCTACTTTATCCATACAGTCAAAGAACATTTGGGCTCTTCTCATAATTTGTCCATTGTTAATAACACTACTATAAACACTGGGTGTGGATGAGTACCTTTGAATCAGTATTTTTGTGTCTTTTGAGAAAATTCCTAGTAGTACAATTGCTGGATCATAGAGCAGTTCTATTTTTAACTTTTTGAGGAAATTCCATACTTTTTCTCAGCTGTATGTGCATTCCCAACAACAATAATTCCCTTTCCTCCACATCCTTGCCAAAATCTATTGTTTCTTCTGTTGATAATTTTAGCCATTCTGACGTGTGTGAGGTGGTATCTTATTGTGGTTTTGACTTGTATCTCCCTGATGATGAGTGATGTTGAGCATGTTTTCAAGTGTCTGTTGGCCATCTAGATATTTCTTTGTAAAAATGTCTATTCCTGTCTTCTGCCGGCTTCTTAACTGGATTATTTGTTGTCTGGATGTTTAGTTTGATAAGTCTGTTATAGATTTTGGATTCTAACCCTGTTCAGATGACACTTACGAATATCTTCTCCTATTCTGTAGGCTGCCTTTTAGTTGTTTTGCTTATTTCCTTCACTGTTCAGAAGCTTTTCTTTTTTAATGTTCAGAAGCTTTTATCCCAATAGTTCACTTTTGCTTTTGTTTCCCTTGCCTAAGGAGATGTGTCTAGCAGAAAGTCCCTACGGCCAAGATCAAGGTGGTTACTGCTTGTGTTCTTCTCTAGGATTTTGATGGTTTCCTGTCTCACATTTAGACCTTTCATCCATTTTGAATTTATTTTTGTGTATGGTGTAGGAAAGTGCTCCAGCTTCATTCATGTTGCTGCTCAGATTTCTCAATACCATTTGTTGAAGAGACTATTTCTTGTTGGATATTCTTTCTCGTTTTGCCAAAGATTAGTTGACCATAGTGTTGAGAGTCCATTTCTGGGTTCTGTATTCTGTTCCAATGATCTATGTGTCTGTGTTTGTGCCAGCCCCATCCTGTCTTGATGACTACAGCTTTGTAATAGAGCGAGGTCCAGAATTGTGAGCCTCCAGCTTCAATTTTCCTTTTGAAGATTTCTGTGGCTATTCTAGGTCTTTTATGATTCCATATAAAATTTAGGATTGTTTGCTCTAGTTCCATGAACAATGCTGTTAGTATTTTGATCAGGATTGCATTGAATGTGTAGATTGCTTTGGGTCTTATAGACATTTTAACCATATTTGCTCTTCCAAACCGTGAACATGAAATGTTTTTTTGTTTCTTTGTGATTTTTTCAATTTCTTTCATTAGTGTTCTATAATTTTCAGAGTACAGATTTTTACCTCCTTGGTTAGGTTTCTTCCTAGGCATCTTGTGACCTTTGGTGCAATTATGAATGGGATCAATTCCTTGATTTCTTTGTCTACTGCTTCATTATTGTGGTATAGACATGCGATAGATTTCTGTACACTGACTTTATATCCGTTGACTTCGCTGAATTCGTGTATCAGTTCTAACAATTTTTTGGTGGACTCCATCAGATTTTCTACATAGAGCATCATGTGATCTTCCAACAGTGAAGGTTTGACCTCTTCCTTGCTGATTTTGATGCCTTTTTTTTTTTCTTTTTCTTTTTGTTATCTGATTGCTGAGGCTAGGACTTCTAGTACTATGTTGAACAACAGTGGTGAGAGTGGACATCCCTGTCTTGTTCCTGACTATAGAGGAAAAGCTATCAGTTCTTCCCCATTGAGAATGATACTAGCCATGGGTTTTTCATATATTGGCTTTATGATGTTGAGGTATGTTCCCTTTTCCTACAGTGTAGAGGGTTTCTATCAAGAAAGGGTGCTGTATTTTGTCAAATGCTTTTTTTTTTTTGCATGTATTGAGAAGATCATAAAAGATCATCTTTTCTTTTATTAATGTGACATATCACATTGATTGATTTGCAATTATTGAACTACCCCTGAAGCCAAGTAATAAATCCTACATAATCATGGTGAATAATTCTTTTTAACATACTGTTGGATTTGATTTGCTAGTGTTTTGCTGAGAGTTTTGACATCCATGTTCATCAGGGATATTGGCCTGTGTTTTCCTTTTCAGGGGGTCTTTGGTTTTAGAATCCACGTTATACTGGCCACGTAGAATGAGTTTGGAAGTGTTCCTCCCATATTTATTTTTTGGAACTGTTTGAGAAGAATAGGTATTAAATCTTCCTTAAATGCCTTGTAGAATTCCCCTGGAAAGCTACCTGGCCCTGGACTTCTGCTTGATAGATTTTTGATTATTGATTCAATTCCTTGCTGGTTATGACACTGTTCAAATTTTCTATTTATTCCTATCTAAGTTTAGTAGTTTATAGTTTCTAGGAATTTATCCTTTTCCTACAGATGGCCAAATGTTTGGCATATAATTTTTCATAATAGTCTCATAATTGTTTATAAATCTGCGGTGTTGCTTGTGATCTCTTCTCTCTCATTCGTGCATTTATTCATTTATTTGGGTCTTTTCTCTTTTCTTTTTGATAATTCTGGCTAGGTACTTATCAATTTTATTAATTCTTTCAAAGAACAATTTCTTAGTTTCAATTGACCTGTTCTACTGGTTTTTGATTGTTTTCTGTATCTTTCATTTCTTCTCTAATCTTTATTATTTCCTTTCTTCTGCTGGCTGTAGAATTTATTTGCTGTTTCTCTTTTTAGCTTCTTTATATGTAAATTAGTTTATGTATTTGAGGCTTTTCGGTGCTTCATGATGTAGGTCTGTGTCTCTATATACTTCCCTCTTAGGACTGCCTTTGCTGCATCCCAAAGGTTCTGGATTACTGTGTTTTCATGTTCATTTGCCTCCATGTATTGAAGACCTAAGAGGGAAAAAGTATTCTTTTTCCCTTCATCACTTCGAATATATAATGTCACTTTCTTATGGCCTGTCAGATTTTTGTGGAAATATCTACTGCTTACCTGATTTGTCTTCCTTTGCAGGTTGGGGATTTCTTTTCTCTTGGTGCTTTCAGGACTTTTTAAAATTTTCTTTATTTTGCAAATATGCCTCAGTATTAGCTGTTTTTTGTTGATTTTGGTGGGAGTTCTCCGTGCCTCCTGGATTTGAATGTCTTCCCCCTGATTAGGGAAGTTTTCATTTATAATTCACTCAAATAAATTGTATGCCCCTTTTCCATGTCTCCCTCTTCTGGGACTCCTATGATACCTATGTTATTACACTTTATGGAGTCACTGAGTTCCCTAAGTGTACTTTTGTGATCCAAGATGTTTTTTTTTTCTCTCTCTACTCTTTAGCTTCAATTATTTTCCATCAATTTATCTTCTATATCACTCATTCCTCTGCTTTTTCCATCCTTGTGGTCACTATATCCAGTTTGTTTTGCTTCTCGGTTATAGCATTTTTTTATTTTGACATGATTAGTTTTTAAGCCTTTTACATTTGCAGTGTTTGCCCAGTTTCCTCTATGGTTTTCTCAAGCCCCTCTAGTATCCTTATGATTGTTGTTTTAAATTCTGGTTCAGGCATATTACTTATATCTATTTTGATTAGCTCCCTGGTTGATGATGTCTTCTTGTTCTTTCTATTGGGATGAATTCCTTTGTCTTGGCATTTTGTCTAGGGCTCTGTCCAGTGTTTGTTATGAAAATCTGTGCCTGGTCCTATTTCCACTAGAGCTAAAGCTTTACAGCACTCTATGATCAATAGACCTGGTGCATGTGGGTGTTTTGTGCTGGTCTTCTGTGAGGGAGAGGCCTGCTGCTGCTCTGGACTCAATCACACTTGCCCTGGTACAAAAGGCATTGGCAGAGGACGGGGGCAGGGCCTGTTCTAAGTGGCTCAGGCCACCACAGTGTGCTGTGTCACTCCCTGAATTCTGTCCTTGCTGATGGGAGAGGTGATAAATTGTGTTGGCCTGCTCTCTTCCCCAGAAAGGGGAGTTTGTGCCCACCACTGTTCAGAAAGCCCTCAAAGAAAAGTGAACGATCCCTCTACCCTGTGTCCCTAGCTTCCTGAGATCCCTGCCTTCACCCTGTGTTCAAGCCAACTGCCAGCCTGGTGGCACAGTGCTCCTGGTGTTTTATCTCAGACATGCAGCTGGGTTTCAAAATTTCAAATTTTAGGGACCAGCCTTGGCATGGAACTGTGCTTATCCTCTGGGGGAGGGTCTTCCCATGCTGTGGCTGGTACTGGTTTGTCCCAGAAAAGCAATCACACAACCACCAGGGGCTTGAATTCTGTGCTAAAGTATAGCAAAATGTTGTCATCCAGGTTAGCTGCCTCAGCAGGCCTCTCTGCCCATATGCTAATAACTGGGCAACTTACTGGTACCCACTGGGCCTTTTGTCCCCTAAGAGGCAGTGTCCCTTCTAAATGCACTCCAAGAAGAGGCACTATCTTTCCCAGAGTGACCCAGATACTCAGAGCTTGCTGTCTTCTTCCCAAGCCTCTACCCTCTTTCTCCACAAGAGCCACTGCTATGCTTGCCAGGCTTGACCCTGGTTATGGTATAGATTTCCAAAATTTCAGACTTTCAACTCCACTGTTTGTAAACCTTGTGGTAACCAGCCCCTTTCATTTTCCCAGTCAATGGTTTTGGGGGAAGTGTTTTTGTTGTGCAATCCCCTGCATGCTGCTTTATCTCTGATTCTCTCTCTATCTCTGTCTCTCCTCTCTCTGTGATCAGGGCTCCTCTTCTCCATAGCACCTGTGATTGTTTTCTCCCCCAAATCACATCTCTGTGCCTCCTATCTTCCACAAAGGAGACTCTTTTCTCTCTCTAGTTGTACTTTCATTCTCTCAGTCCTCAGATTGATTTCCTGGGTGTTTGGAATGATTTGATAATTATCAAGCTGTGTTCGAGGGATGAGGCAAACATAAGGTCCCCCTACTACTCTACCATCTTAATTCCTCCCCCCTTCCACCAAATCCAAATTCGAATCCTATTCCCCCAACTGGCTTTTTGAGATATTCTCATAACATTTAATAGCAAATCTACATATTCATTTGCTCAGGCTTTTTTTAAAAGGTAATTCTTTATTCATTTTTTTCTATATCAAAAATTCAAATCCTTTTGAAATATCTAAAATGCAACATACTTGAGATATTTCTCTGCCACTTCTCTAGTCCAAGTTACTATCTTCTACTAGTTGGTCTGTTTTAATAACCACATTAAAATATATTCTCTACATAGCAGCTAATATAATACTCTTAGAATTAAATTCTGGGTTACTAACTTTTTGTAGAGGAGTGATATATTGACTCTCCTGCAGATAGAAATTATAATTACTACACAAATACAGATAAAAACCAAAATAAACAGAAACTACCAGAGGGCTCTGGAGAGTGAACAAAATAGGCAGATTTCAGAAAGGAGATGATGCATGGAGAGAACAAACAGTATAGGATGAGGTCTGATTTTTCTGACTCTGCCCAGACCACAGAATTTCTGGGTTATGGTTTAAAGTATCACAGAAAAGAGGGATCCCTGGGTGGGTCAGTGGTTTAGCACCTGCCTTCAGCCCAGGGCATGATCCTGGAGTCCCAGGATCGAGTCCCACATCGGGCTCCCTGTGTGGAGCCTGCTTCTCCCTCTGCCTGTGTCTCTGCCTCTCTCTCTTTCTCTCTCTCTCTCATGAATAATTAAAAGTCTTAAAAAAAAAAAAGTATCACAGAAAAGAATCAAGACTAACATGGTTTCTACAGGCTTGGGGGAGAAGGTCATAGAAAGAGAAAGCCAGATTAAGGTAACCAGAAAATGCATATAAACTCCATGCAGTCTCAGGCTGACATCTGAACTACACATTTAAAGAGTAAACTGAGATCAATCTCAACTAAGATTTGAACTGCAACTCATGGTAAACAAAAGAGAGTTTGCACCATAAGTCTAATAAAGTTAATTGGTAAAATAAATATATCAGCAGTCTTCAAAAGAATATAGTAGAATCAACAATTTATATGAAAATATATTTGTATTGTCCATGGTATAGTTCAAAATTACTCGACATACAAAGAAACATGAAACTGTGCTCAAAGGAAAAGATGATCAATTTAGTTCATTCTGTGACGGTACAGATATTGGAATTATAAAACAAAGACTTTCAAGCAGCTATTATAAAGGCAGTCAATAAGGTAAAGGCATTTACTCTTGGTATAAATAAAAAGATAGAAAACCTCAGAGAAATAGACATTTTTGAAAAAGACCAAATGGAAACTTTAAAACTGTAAAATGAATGTCTCGAATTAAAATGAGAAGTTGCCTGGATGGATTAAGTGGCAGAAAGTAGTTGGGAGAGAAAAGAGTCAGTGATCCTGAAAATAGGTGAATGGAAATTATCTATGGAAATTAATCAATGAAAATGGGTGAATGAAAATTAGGCGGGGAAAAAGGACAAATAATGAAGAGAGCTACATGGATCTGGAGGCCATGGAGAAGGTCTATCATATGAAATCTCTTAAGGAAAAAAGAAAGAAAATGAGGTACAAAAGTACTTGAAAAAATAATAGTTGACAATTACCTCCAAATACTGGAAGATATAAGTTTGTAAATCCAAGAATTTCAACAGAACTCAAATGGGTTAAATTTGACGAAAATACTTCTTCTAGCCACAATGTACTCAAACTGCTAAGAACCCAATATCAAGAGAAAAATTTGTAAGCACTTTAACTCCCTATTAGCATGTAACATGGAGGCATCATGATGTAATGGTTAATCACTAGTCAGACTACATTTGCTCAGGTATTATCTCTACCACTTGAGCAGTCTGGCTGCTGGCCAAACATATATGTGTTATTTTTTAGAACAAATCATAGAAAACTATAAAGGTTTTACCTGATAGGCCTCATTTGTGTCGGGCCTCCTACACATACAGACACATTACACTCAATCCACAACCAGTGCGTCGCACTCCGGAGGGAGTGGCCATCAAAGATCCAGGCCCTTCTGGCCACTGTTGTACTTACGCATTTCACATTCCAGGCACCTTCATTCTTAGATTTCTCTTTCTAAGGCTTTCAGCCAAGATCCTCAGGCACCTCAGTTGAGATCTCTCTATGTGCTAGGGGGATGAGGAGGGGAGGAAATCTTGAGGCATTTTCCTCCAAATCTCTGTACCCAGTATTTTTTCCACTCTTAGCCCTCTCCCTTTTTCTTTCCGCATCCCAGCTCCTTGGTCCATAACACTGCAGAAGGGCTGTTCAGGGCTCTCTTGGAAGTGGTTTTCACGTCTGCATTGATTCATCTGACTCTCCACTGGTGCTTTGTTCCACGTGGGAGAATGTGGCTGCTTTCTCTGGTTTAGTCCCTTGTTTACATTCTAACAGCAAGTAATTAAAGCTTTGATTCTTACTTCTACTTTGACTTGTTGCTTTAATCTGCTATTCTGACACCTGGCAGCTTAAATGTCTTGCTCTAAGGAGCTCCTGACAAATTGGTTCAGTGAGCAGGGACTTGATTAAGCATAATGCCGTTGGGAGGAGGAAAAAGCCTGAAAATCATGTGGAGCAACTTTGTAAATCTATTGAATATCCCACAGGGGTCTAGTGGATCATTTGTAAGAGTCTGAGGGTCCTACGTACTTTTTATCAATGGATCTTAGAAAGTACTGGAGTAGCCCGTTGGCACTTTGCCAGCCATGTCATTTCATCATGGGGAAGGCTAGGAGCAACAGTGCGGCATTCTTGGAGTATGCTAGCACATTATTGATGAAAGATTTTTTTTTTTTTTTTGGTTGTTGTTTACAAGGAATATGTTTGGATCTTCTCTTTTACCCTTGACTCCTGGCTAAGTACACTTATTGGGTCAAATTTAAGAACTAACATGAGATTTGAAAAAAGCTAAGGAAAAAATTCTCTAGCAACTCTCTGTGGTTTTCCAACCATAGGGCTGAAGATGGGAGACTCCTGGGAGCTGAGTAAACCCTAAGCAGTTTTCTGTTGCTGATAAAAACCTAGAAGTGCAACAAATAGTTGTAATTTTAGGGGGACAATAGGGTATAGAACCTTCAGGATTGATTTGCCCAGAGGCATCAAAGAGACTTTAGCGATTTAGCTAGATCCTTTCCAGAGTTATTTATTTGCTCCAGCTAATGGGAGAGTGGTCCAACTGATAGAGTAGGTTAGCTAGACATGAGCAGGAAGGAAGAGCAGTGATAAATAGGTTATACCTTAGACTCCCAGGGGCACAACATCACACACTAGAAGACTGAGGACACAACATCCTGATTTTGTGGCTTCAGACACCCCTCAAAATCCTGGCCTTATGGCTTCCAACAGGCCAAGAGTCACAAATGCAGAACATGCCCTCTCTTCCACCTGTGCCCCAGGGTAACCCGTAGACTCATTATAATGCATTTAGATTGCATTTGGAAGGCTGCCATGATGGTTCTAGTTACAAATCTTGTAGGGTCAAAAATTTCCTCTTCCAACCTATCGGCAGAGGCCACAAAGGATTGGAAGCAGCCTCCATTAGCCACAACCCTGTCCTTGACCCAAGAACTCCTCCCTCTTCCCATAAAAGGAAATTATCCCTGTAGCCTCGGGACAGTTGCCACCTCTGGGCCTGTCCATTTGCCTTTCTTGAGAGTGTACTGTCCTGAATAAACTGTTTTGTTTGTGCTTGCTGCTTTCCTTCTGTCTGACTTTATTCAAATGCAGATCCTCATGTAAATCTTTCACATAGAATCCAGGAACCAAGACTTCCATTCACACAAGGCAGATTCTCCCACCACTGACACAGTGTAGGATGCATCACTACAAACTATCTCCTTAGGGTACGCAGAGAACAGCTGTTACCAAGGGAGGATCATAAACAGTAACAGCGGCACCCAAGACTGCCCTCTGCAGCTCCTGGGACTCTGGGCAGGAAACAGCTGTCCACTCCTACAGGCTGCTCTGCTCTACCCAACCCTCCATCCTCCCAGATCCAACCTACAAGACTGTGGCTAAATCTTGATGGATGGCCCTCGTGACTAACAATGTTCCTGTTCCTTTCAACCTTCCCTTTAAGCTTAAGTGAGTCAGAGGGTTTTTTGTCCAGATCTCTAACTTTCAGGAAAAAATTAGACTAGAGGTGAAGCCCGTGACCCTTCATCCACAGGGAGAACTGGAGGCTCTGTGCCAACGTTAAAGTTTAATAAGAAGAGGAAAGAAAATTACACTTCTTGGATCTTGTAGATAATCATGTACAGGTGACAAAATAAGGGAAAAAAACAAATAATGCTTTCTGGTTTTAGGAGCTGAAACCACCACCACCAGACTCCTTAGCCATGCTTGACTGTGGGTGAGTCTCTTTGGGTTCCTACAAATATCTACTAGTATGGCCCCCATTGCTGAATGTATCATTGCTGTCGATGTATTGTCCATGTACAGCTTTGATAGCCTTCACCCCTACACTTTTCTCTTGGTAATTATAAAGAAATGGACAAATTATATTTAAAATAATCAATGCTATGACCTCTAAAGAAAATCAGGATTACATTTTAAATTTGAAATCAGGAGACTTTAGGATGAATATTACTTCAAGATAACTACTCATGATATGTGCACACAGTATTTGGCTCTTCAATAACTCAACATATATTTATTGATCATCCAATCCATAATGTTTTAGGTATGGTACTGCAGACTCAATCTGTCCTGTCATAATATTAATTTCTAAAATAAACATTAAGAAAAATAGTTCCAAATAAATAATTAAGTAAAATTTGAAAGATGTCATGAAAGAACATTAAGGATAACAAGGTATCATATATCTGAGAGTTTAATCTACTTGGTTACTATTTAATCAATTTATTCATAAAATCAAGTGAGGACAATTAGATTCCACTCACTTTGATAAATATTATGGTTAAAATAGTAAGCAGATCCACAATATAGCTGCTTACTGAGCTTAGCCTATTAAATTAAGTAATCAGACAAAAAATAAAACATGTAGTAAATGTTAAGGACTTAACATGATATTATGAGCATAAAATAAAAAGTGTATACAAAAGTGAGGAAAACAGAGAATATGTGTATGTGACTAAGGAAACAATGAGAAAGTAGAGGGTTAAAGAGATACAAGCAACTTCTAAGTAAAACCAAGGTAAAGCAAATAGATGTCTGAGATTGTGACTACGGTATCAGAATAAGATGAGTCATGTGAAGGAGCAGAGAAGCCAAGGAGAATGCTGAGAGGTATTGGTAGAGTAAAAGACTGGTAGAGTTAGATAGAGCTAGATGTATAGGCCTTTTTAGTTCTTGCTTGGATTTTAGTCTTTATTCTCAGAGCAATGTGAAGCCATTAGCATATTTGATAACTGAAACAAAGGATTTGGTTTTGTGTTTGGAAAACTGCACACTGGTTGACGTGTAGAAAATGAACTGGAGAAGGACCACAGTAGTATGGGAGGGCTAATTGTAAATCCAAGTCTGTCTCTAGAAAAGGTCTATGTCTAGGCTGGAAGTGTAAATATGTAAGGTTTCTGTACTATAGATGGTAGGTAAAGCCAGGTACATACATCAGATTGTCTATGGAGGAAGTGTTGAATGAGAATAAAATAAAGTAAGTCTATCACTGAATCTTGAAGGGCAAATGCTGTATGTACGTGTGTGAATGTGTATCAATAGTATACATATATGTGGCACTGTGTATGTAATAGAAAAAATAAAATCAGAAAAATATGGATAATCATTAAACTGATTTTTTAGAAAATAATTATGTATTTATTTGACAGAGAGAGTGTGCAGGGCAGGTAGGCAGAAGAAGAGGGAGAGAGAGTCACAAGCAAACTCCCTGATGACCGTGCAGCCAGCAGGGGCTCAGTCTTGCAACTCTTAGATCACGACCTGAAACTAAGAGTTGGAAGCTCAACAAACTGTGCCACTCAGGTGCCCCTAAACTTTGAAATGTATGGCCAAAATAAACTCTGCCCTGAACAATGGAAGATTTTTTCCCTAACTACAAGTAACGTAGGGCTCCCAAACAAAAACAAGAACAGCAACCATAACATTTCACACTAGACATATTTTAACTTCTGAAAATACCAGTAGTAACACAGATGGTGGGTTAGACAAGATTTTTAACCACCTGTACTGAATCTATTTCAAAAACAATCTCTGTCTCAGTCAGCAAATTAGGCAGGTATTATTTCTATGCGGAGTACAAAGTTTGTGATGAGTCCAGGGTCTTTTCCATCCACACTTCCATTGCTGACCAATCTCCAATTCTACTTTGACTTTAAGAATTATTTTAAATCTTCAATTAGTTTTGTAGGACTGTTACTTGAATATGTATATCAGTAGCCCATTGAGATCAGGGATAGGAGCACAACATGGAGACATAAAAAGGTCCCAGTATACTCAATTACGGGTTCAACAATTTTTATTTTTATTCTATTTTTTTAAAGATTTTATTTATTTATTCATGAGAGAGAGAATGAGAGAGAGAGAGAGAGAGAGAGAGAGAGAGAGAGAGGCAGAGACACAGGCAGAGGGAGAAGCAGGCTCCATTCAGGGAGCCTGACATGGGACTCGATCCCGGGTCTCCAGGATCAGGCCCTGCCTGGGCTGAAGGTGGCGCTAAACTGCTGAGCCACTTGAGCTGCCCAAGGGTTCAACAATTTTTAATGCATCACTTCTAGTGAACTTAAAAATAAACACTGCCTGAAATTAACAAAAGGTAAATCGTCTCCTCATAGTTAAATACATTTGACAGGGGAAAGGATCTTTTCAGGCTATAAAGTAGAATCACCCCTGATAAATATCTAGTAGAGGCCAACATTTGATCAAAGAGTTTTCACACCACTTTGCAATTAATTTAAAGTCTAAGGTAGGAATCTTATCACCACCCAAGGGTGACATGAGAAGTTCAAAGAGAAAACATAAACTACATATTGACAAATAAGCCTATAAAAATCTTACCAAGTTTAAAGATGAGTTAACACATACACACACATAAAACATCGTAGCGTTAATGAAAAAACACTTTATTTCATAAAAGAAGTGGAGACTTTCTGTGAAGAATCAAGTAAAGAAGAATATTAAATTATTTACCAGAGAACACTAAAAGAGTTTCTGTTTATATATTAGCAACCAAATATAAGAAAACAAAGATAACCTAGAGTCTGACAAGTAAAAGGAGACAAATAGCTACAAGGTAAATTGAAAGATTTTAAATCTGCAAAATAAAAACATAAGAGGTGGAAAAAACTCAAACAATACTCAAAAAAAGCAGATAAACTAAAATTTTAGAAAACACTTGATTCTCTTATTGCCATTGATATTCTAGAATTTAACTACAATATGATTATGTAATAAGAAAATCATTGCCAATGAAGAATGGTTCAGTGAAACTTTTTTTTAGAGAATAAGGCTAAATTAAAAATGTTTCCAGGAAATGTAATGTGATAGAGTTTACCACAAACAAATCCACTCTAAATGATATTTGTAGAGATATTCTAGTAAGAAGGAAAATAATCCCAGAAGAAAGTCTGAAATTCAAAAAAGTGTTGTCATCAAAAAAAAATCACATTTTATAAGCACCTATAATTTAATAGGTAAATATAAACAACAGACACACACCATATAAAATGGTAAAAAAAAATGGTAAAAATAATGCACAAATCATTGGCTTAAAAAGAGAAAGCTTATGTATCAGAAAATATGTTAGTCAATAGAAGAGTAATCAGTTATGTTTTAATTACTTAAAAACAGTAATAGATTCAATAATTACTAAATAACTTCTAAATATTTTCTAAATAATTTCTGAGTAGAAAATAAAAATTGAACAAAAACATAAATAAATCAAAGGCAAAGGAGAGAGAAACAAATAGGGAGAACCTGGAAATACTGGTACATAAATTAAATTGACAAAATTTTTGTTTTAAAAAGCCAAAATCATTTGGAAATCAAAGCTACTTCTAAATAAGTCATACATCAAAAAATCATAAGAAAATTTTGAAAACTTTAGAACTAAACAATTAAATGATTTCATGTTTAACTGGAAAGAATGAAAACAAAATAGTACTAGAAATATTTAGCATTGAATGGTTATACCCCAAATCGGAGAAGCTAATATTTACTTAAGCCTACCACTTAGATGTTTAAAAAATATATGAAGACAATAATAGAAAAAAAGAAACTAATGAATAGGAATATAAGACAGTAGATTAATTCACTGGAACACAAAAATATAATGAAAAGCCCAACAAAACCAACATGCTTTCCTTTGAAATAGGCCATAAAAATCAGTAAATATATGATATACTTGATCAAAATATGAGGAAATATTAGTTGGGGGGAATATTAATTGGGAGGGGGAAATTTCTAGAATTCACAACTTGTAAAAACTTACCAAAGAGAAAACTTAAAACCTGCACTATCCTATAATTTTTAAAAATGATTAACCAATAATTTAAAATTTTCCCAGGTTTAGTAGAAAAGATCGAGAATATTTTTATAAATTCTGAAGGAACAGATTATAAGCATACCTTAGAGATATGTGGGTTCAGTCCCAGACCACCGCAATGAGGTGAATATCTCAAAAAGCAAATCAAAAGAATTTTTTGGTCTTTCTGTAAATATCAAAGTTATATTTATACTGAATTATAAATTAGTAGTCAGTTTTTATTATTGACCTATTAAGTGTGCATTTGCATTATATCTAAAAAATGTGCATACCTTTTTTCTTTATTGCTAAACTAAAAAACAACTATCATCTGAGCTTTTAGTAAGTTATAACCTTTTTGCTAATGGAGAGTCTTTCCTAGATGTTTTAAAAAATAAGACAGCAATGAAGTTAGACTCATTGGATTGACTTCTTTTCACGAACAGTATCTCTGTAGCATGCTATCCTGTTTGAAAGCATTTTACCCATGATAGAATTTCTTTCAAAATTGGAGTCAATCCTCTCAAGCCCTGCTGTGGCTTTAGCAAAAAAGATTAGGTAATACTCCAAATCCTTTGTTGTCATTTCAATAAACTTCACAGCATCTTCTCCAGGAGTAGATTCCATCCAAAAAAAAACAGTTTCTTTGCTGTTCCATAAGAAGCAATTCTTCATTCATTAAAATTTTAACATGGTATTGCAATAATTCAGTCGCATCTTTAAGTTTCACTTCAAACTCTAGATCTCCTGCTATTGCTACCACATCTAAGTTGCTTCCTCCCCCAACGTCTTGAATTCCGCAAAGTCAGCCATGAGGGTTGAAATCAATTTCTTCCAAACTTCTACGAATGTTGATATTTTGATCTCTTTCTATGAATCATGAATGTTCTTAATGACATCTAAAATGCTTGAATTCTTTCCAGGAGGTTTTCAATTTACTTTGCCTAGATCCATCATAGGTATTACGATGCTGTCTCCAGTACAACCATATATAAAACAGAAATGTGTTTCTTAAATAATAGGATTTGAAAGTCTAAAAGTATCCATGGGCTGCAGCATGAAGGTGTGTTAATAGGCATGAAAGCAATATTTACCTTGTTGTACATCTGCATCAGAACTCTTGGGTGACCATGTGCATTGTCAATGAGCAATGATATCTTGAGAGGAATCTTTTTGTTTTTTGAGCACTAGGTTCTAACAATGGGCTTAAAATAATCAGTAAACCCTATTGTAAACAGATGTGCTGTCATACAGGCTTTGTCGTTCCATTTAGAAAGCACAGGAAGATTAGATTTACCATAAGTCTTAAGACCCCTAGGATTTTCAAATGGTAAATGAACATTGGCTTCAACTTAAAGTCACCAGTTGCATTGGCTTCTAAAAAGAGAATCAGCCTGTCTTATGAAGCTTTGAAGCCAGACACTGATGTCTCCTCTCCAGTTAGGAAGTCTTACATGATACCTTCTTCTAATAGAAGGGTTGTTTTTGGTCTACAATGAAAGTCTGTGGTTACATTTAACCACCTTCATCAACGATCTTAGCTAAACCTGGATAACTTGCTGCAGCTTCTCCATTAGCACTTGCCACTCTTCACTTTGCACATTGATGTTATAGAGATGGCTAGAGATGGCTTCTTTTCTTAAATTTCATGAACCAACCTCTAGTGGCTTCCAACTTTTCTTCTGCAGTTTCCTCACCTGTCTCAGCCTTCATAGACTTGAAGAGACTTTGGATCTCACCCAGGATTAGGTTTTGGCATAAGGGAATACTGTGACTGGTTTCATTTTCTGTCCAGAAGACTAAAACTTTCTCCATATCAACAACAAAGCTGCTAATGGTTTCTCACTCCTGTGTTGGCTGTAGTAGCACTTTTTATTTTTTTCAAGAAAACTTTTCTTTTATATTCAAAACTTGGCAGTTTGGTGCAAAGTCCTAGCTTTTGGCCTACCTTGGCTTTCGACATGCCTCCTTCACTAAGGTTAATCATTTATAGCTATTGATTTAAAGTGAGGGACACACATGGCTTGTCCTTTGATTTGAACACTTAGAGGTCATTGCAGAGTTAGTAATTGTACTAATTTTAATATTGTTGTGTCCTGGAGGAGAGGCCCTGGAGAAGGAGAGAGATTTAAAAAAAAAATACAATATCTGCAAACTGCAATAAAGCAAAATGCAATCAAACATATTATGCTTATATATAATTTTCACAAAATTCCCTCTAAAGAGTTTTTCAAGTGACAATTCCCATAACGTTTATCAGTTGTTATGAACCTAATTCCCAAATGTGATAGGATAAAAAAGGACAGTCTCTTTTACAAATATGAATATTAAAATCTGTAATAAAATATTAGAAAATTGAATATACCAGTGTATATTTTAAAAACTAATGCATCATAATGAAGAATGGGTATCTTGCAGTAATGTAGGCAAGATTTTCAAACAGAAAGTGATTTAGAAAATTATTTTGTCCTGGGAAGTTTCAATCCTGCTGGAGGTGCAGTTGAATACTCAGTGAGTAGATGTCAGTGAAAGGAAAAGCTGACACTATTCTCAGTCCCAGGGCATAGACCTTGGCATTGTGCACTTGAGACAGGATGGGGAGTTGTAACTAACAACTCACAGTTCATTTCCATAAGTTGCCAGTGCCAAGAACATGGCTTTTGGTCACATTTTTCCTAAGTCTTCCTCTGTTGAGGTTCCTTTCCAGAACTAAACATCAAATTCCCAGTCTTGAAATAGATCCAAATCTCTGAAATCTTTTCCTTCTACTCACTGACCTCAAATTATTACTGGGGAAAATCACCCTTTCCTCATTTTATTATCCCCGAAGTCTCCTCTTCTATCCTTTCATCAACCCTAACATTGTGTTTTTTATTCCCCATCCTCCTTAACGGCTCAAAACTTAAATCATTAGCCATGACAAATTTAATTTGAACTTTCCCCAAAAGCAAGAAATTTAATTTTAATTTGAAAACCCTCCCAGGAGATGAAGAAAAAAAAATACTAGGATGTCATTCTTATAAAAAAAAAAAAAAACAAACAAACATGAAAAGGTGAGTTTTTGTTTTAAAAGAAAAGGCTAAACCCTTTATCACGCCATGTAAACATAGTTTCATGCACATTAATTTCTTACAATACATACAGTCTGAAACAACTTACTGCCATTTGAATAAAGCATCTTTTCTCTACAACATGAGTCAATTATGGTTTATAAAATGTAAGGTTCTAATCTCTTAGTACCCAATAAACATTTTATGGTGACAACTTACTTCCAGACAAATGAGTACACAAGACAAAAACTAGCTGTTTTTTCTTAGATAATTGTGTAGAAACTACAAACATACTGGAAGCAGAGCAATTTCCACAAAAGAATAGAAGAATTTTTAATCTAAGTTGTCATAGAAAACCAAAGAGCAAGTGTTCATTTGATTCATCACTAAGAACATTTAAATAAACCCAAAGCCTGTTTATAAGGCCTATGTTGTCTGGTTAAGGAGTTTTAAAAGTTTGTGGATATTTCTCTGCAAATCATTCAATGTGATACCCCACATTAATAAAAGAGATGATAAAAACCTTATGGTCCTCAATTAGATGCAGTAAAAGCATCTGACAAAATACAGCATCCCTTCTTGAAAAAAACCCTCTACACTGTAGAGATAAAGGGGACATACCTCAACATCATAAAGTCCATATATGAAAGACCCATGGCTAGTAACATTCTCAATGTGGAAGAACTGATAGCTTTTCCTCTATAGTCAGGAACAAGACAGGGATGTCCACTTTCACCTCTGTTGTTCAACATAGTAATGAAAGTCCTAGCCTCAGCAATCAGATAACAAAAAGAAAAAGAAAAGAAAAAAAAAGGTATCCAAATCAGCAAGGAAGAGGTCAAACTTTCACTGCTGGGAGATAGCATGATACTCTATGTAGGAAATCTGAAAGAATCCACCAAAAAATTACTAGAACTGATACACGAATTTAGTGAAGTCAATGGATATAAAGTCAATGTACAGAAATCTATTGCATGTCTATACCACAATAATGAAGCAGTAGAAAAAGAAATCAAGGAATTGATCCCATTCATAATTGCACCAAAGGTCACAAGATACCTAGGTAGAAATCTAACTAGAGAGGTAAAAGATCTGTACTCTGAAAACTATAGAACACTCATGAAAGAAATTGAAAAATTCACAAAGAAATAGAAAGACATTTCATGTTCATGGTTTGGAAGAGCAAATATGGTTAAAATGTCTATAAGACCCAAAGCAATCTACACATTCAATGCAATCCTGATCAAAACACTAACAACATTTTTCACAGAACTAGAACAAACAATCCTAAACTTTATATGGAATTATAAAAGACCTAGAATAGCCACAGCAATCTTCAAAAAGAAACCTGAAGCTGGAGGCATCACAATTCTGGACTTCAAGCTCTATTACAAAGCTGTAGTCATCAAGACAGGATGGGGCTGGCACAAACACAGACACATAGATTATTGGAACAGAATACAGAACCCAGAAATGTACCCGCAACTATTTGGTCAACTAATATCTTCAACAAAGCAGGAAAGAATAGCCATTGGGAAATAGTCTCTTCAGCAAATGGTGTAGTGAAAACTGAGCAGCAACATATAGAAGAATGAAGCTGGAGCACTTTCTTACACTATACACAAAAATAAATTCAAAATGGATGAAAGACCTAAATGTGAGACAGGAAACCATCAAAATCCTGGAGAAGAACACAGACAACAACCTCTTTGACCTCAGTTGAACAACTTACTACTAGACATGTCACTATGGGCAAGGGAAACAAAAGCAAAAATGAATTATTGGGACCTCATGCACATAAAAAGCTTCTGCACAGCAAAGGAAAGAATCAACACAACTAAAAGGCAGTCTATGGAATGGGCAAAGATATTTGCAAATGACATCTGATAAAGGGTTAGTATCCAAAATCTAAAAAGAACTTATCAAACTCAACACCGAAAAACAAATAATCTAGTTAAGAAATAGGCAGGAAACAGGAATAGACATTCTTTCAAAGAAGACATCCAGATGGCCAACAGACAACATGAAAAGATGCTCAACATCACTCATCATCAGGGAAATATAAATACAAATCAAAACCACAATAAGACACCATCTCACACCTGTCAGAATGCCTAAAATTAACAACTCAGGAAACAACAAATGTTGGTGAGGATTCAGAGAAAGGAGAACTCTTTTGAACTGTTGGTGGAAACGTAAACTGATGTAGCCACTCTGGAAAACAGTAAGGAGGTTCTTCATAAAGTTATAATTAGAAGTATCCTATGACCCAACAAATGCAGTACTAGGTATTAAACCAAATGATTAAAAAAAAATACAGATTTTATGGAGTACCTTGATCAGCATTATAAATAGTAGTCAAAGGATGGAAAGAGCCCATGTGTCCATCCACTGATGAATGGATAAAGAAGAAGTGGTGAATATATATGCAATGGAATATTACTCAACCATCAAAAAGAATGAAATAGGGGATCCCTAGGTGTCTCAGCAGTTTAGTGCCTGCCTTTGGTCCAGGGTGTGATCCTGGAGTCCTGGGATCGAGTCCCACATCGGGCTCCTTGCATGGAGCCTGCTTCTCCCTCTGCCTGTGTCTTCTGCCTCTCCTTTTCTCTCTCTCTCTCTCTCTCATGAATACATAAATAAGTAAAATATTTAAAAAAAAACCAACAAAACAAAAACAAACAAACAAAACAAAAAAGAATGAGGTCTTGCTCTTTGCAACCACGTTAATGGCGCTAGAGTGCATTTTGTTAAGCAAAATAAGTCAGTCAGAAAAACACAGTCATATGTGGCATTTAAGAAACAAAACCCATGAACATAAAGGAAGGGAAGGAAAAATAAAATAAGATAAAAGCAGAAAGGCAAAGTATTAGAGACTTTTAATGTTAGAGAACAAACAGGATTGCTGGAGGAGAGGAGGGGGGAGGTGTTAAATCAGTGATAGGGGTTAAGGAGGGCATTTGTTGGGACAAGCACTGGGTGTTATATGTTAAGTGACAAATCACTAAATTCTTCTCCTGAAATCAATACTATACTAGATTGTATGTTAACAACTTGAATTTAATTGAAACGTCAAAGAAGAATAAATAAATAAATAAATAAATAAATAATAAATAAATAAATAAGTAAGTAAACCCTTAAGAAAAAAAAAGAAAGAAATTAGCATATTTTACTTCCTTTTTCTATTTTCTATTTCCCCATTGTGTTATTATACTCGGATATATTAATCTGGATTATTACTGTTAAATCTATATTTCTGCATTTTATATACACTGTTAAATTACCTTTGATAGTTTCAATAGGTATAATATTAACAACATACCAAAAAAAAGTTTAGGGATATTTCATACTGTAATTTGACTAAATTATGCCATTAATATACTACTACAAAGCATGAAAATGAAATGTTTCTAATAATCTATGCAAATAAAGTATTTGGACTGCCTAATATTTTATTTCCTAAATTCCAAATAAAGTACCGATTAAGATCTAGATGCCAATTTTCTGGATATATTTGTACAACTACTTAATAATGCTAAAAACTTGTTTTCAAGATAGTGTGTATTGAGTTTTTAGAGAATTACTCTTCTTTTATCTTGTCTCTATATACACACCAATATGTCCTATATCAAAATAACTTCCCCATATAGTTCTCTATGTACAACTATGGAATTTTTTGTTAGCCATACCTAACGTGACTAAACGTATAGTGTTTGGACAATAGAAATCACATTTTTAAAATAGAGTTCCATTTTTACAGGAATGCACCTATGTATATATGTCTTCCTGGTGCTTCACTGAACTCCTTTATCTTGAGAAATAAAGGGTATGCAGTAATGTTTTGCACATGATTTCTAAGGAATAAGAGAATAACTTTTAAAATTCCCTGAATCTTTCCACATAAGCATAACCCTTGATAAATTATTTAAAACACCTTTTAGAAAATACTTACATAACCGTTAGCTTTAAAATACATGTATTTGCTGGTATTTTAATTTTAACATATTAAAAATCATTTCCCCTCAATAACAGTTATATAATTACCATTGTAATCATATTAAGTGAAAATATTTATTTAAAGTTGTGTTAAAAAATGAGAAAAGATACTTTCCAACTGAGAATAGAGCCCACAGAATTGCAAGAAGAAGGGTTAGACAGGTACAGATAAAAAGCAAAACTGCTAAAGGCACTGTGCGTCAAGTAGACAGAGCAGCGAGATCTTGATGGCGGCTATCCATGAATTTTAAAGGAAGTGAACAAGAAAACCAGTGAACCTTTAACTGACATTTTTTAAAGTTCACTAGACTTGGGAGAGATTCTAGAGGATTTGAAAGCAGCAAACATGACTCTGTTATTTCAAAAGGGTCAAGATAGGAAGAAAAAAAAATTATGAGAGCAGTGAGTTGAGAAAAGTCTAAAGCTCCATTTGGGGAGAATATTAGAAAAATATTTTTTTACTCAAAATAATCAGCACAAATACACTCATTGGATAATGTGCTAGGTAATATAAATAGCACACACAAGAAAATACAGGTTTAAATTTGAAGTCAATCTTGATATTGAAATAAACCTTGAATAGTTGCAGGCACAGAAGAAAAGGGAAGTAAAATGTTCTAGTATCTGAAATGTTTTTGGGGGGGTAAAGAAAAGAAAAAAAGAAAAGAACATGCTTTAAATTTAGAAAACATTGGCTTAGTATAGCACTTAATCTAGGGATAACTAAGTTACAAAGTGCAAAATCTCACTCAAATGGGTTCACATCAAGGAGGATGTATCTGAACCCTTCGGAGAATCCCATGGGACTTAATTTTAGGAACAGTTTCACACAGCTGTGTGAAAGACTGCCTGGATCTATTGTTTCTATTAAATCACCTTCTCTATCAAATTTTCCCTCTTCCCTCTCCCATCCTCCCTTCTCTCTGTCAGCTCTTGATCTTCAAGGTTTTTAGTTTGATCCTCTTATGGAGCAAAGTGGGTTTGGTTACCACTAGCCCACTAGTTCTGGCCCTGACTCATCATGAACTTCTCTTAAATCCAAAGGCTGTTACTATCCAGCCACGTGCTTCTCAATTTAAATTTTAGAGAAAATGAGTTGTCTTAGGCTGGGTAGTGTTTATTCATCAGTCAGTAAGCTGTGCTCAAAAAACCCCAGATCACCAAACCTTAATTGGAAGTGAGATGCACTTCCAATAAATGACTAGATAGTTTCAGGTTTCAGGGTCAACAATTTTGAAGATCTTGTTCAAAGATTTCAGAGATTTTGCTCAACAAAATATGGTGATTATAAGGATGTGAGTCCTATATATTGTGTTAGAGATAGCCACTGACAAATCCATAGAAAGATGATGACAGCATAATGAGATTTGTAATTTAGAAGTATTTTTTCTGTTATTGATATTAATACCTTTTTAAAATTAACATAATAGAAGAGGAAAACAACAGAGTTGTAAGCTTTTCCATATTCTACTTACAATATGACTAGGGCTGTAAGTAATAAACTGGGCCACTGGGCTCACAAGGAGGCTCTCTGGAATTCACGGGAGCCAGCAAATAATTAGATGTAGAAAGAGAAGAGTGGGATTGTACTCATATTTCTAACATGGGTAACTTTGGGATGAAATTGCAAACCATGAACATTGAAGAAGTGCAATGCTTAGTGTATGACTAACTGGGGAGCGGTTGGGGAATGACATTCATCAGACTTTTGTCAAAGAATTTCGAACTAATGAAGTTAGTGGAATGTTATGGAGAAGGTTCCCAAATCAATGTGGTCTAAAGAACTAGGCTCAGAAAACTGGCAGAGGCTTGGAATGTCAGACAGTGGGAGTTCCTGGGGCACTGTGCGGTGCAGGGACCATGAGGAGGTCCCACTGTGGCAGGCCTACTGTGCCGGTAGCCTCTTGGCACCATCACAGCCTTCTGCACCAGTCATCATTTCCAAATTTGACCTGAATTTCCCTGCTATTCAGTATGGATCCAAGTCTCAGATGAGAGCTAACTAACTAGCAAACCTACATCACCTATCGTAGCCATGAGGAAGAGGTTTGTTTTCCTTTCTAGACAACAAAATCCTGCCCTACTACCCACGAAAACAGCTAAGAATGAGTAAGGGACAGGAGGGGCTGGGGTAGGGAGAGATAGATTGGGGGCTATGATAATAAAAAAAAAAAAAAAAAAAAGATTGGGGGCTATGAGATCAGGCCCATAGAAATCCCCAAAATTCGAAGGTATAAGGAAAACAAAGATAAGGGAACACTCCAGACCACCCTGCACCCTGCCCTAGGTGTCAGAGGGGGAAGTCTTATTTATGACAGTCTCCTGTGGTCAGCAGAAAATAACCAGATTCTAAAAAGAAGGAAGCCGTTGAAGATGTTATCACTCATTCTTAATCAATGGTGCCACCAGTAGAGAAGTCAGAAATATGTAAGTTCCTTGGTTGACTTTCTATAAAAGAATCACCCTAAAAGCCCTCAGCGGCAACCCTGTCAGGACTCCTCAGAGCTTTTCCTGTATCATTGCTTAATAAACTACTATTGCTTTACTCGCTCTCTTTTGTCCTCAAGATTCATTCCTCGATTCCACAAGACAAGAACCTCACTATCCCACTTCAGGATGTTCTGCTTAAATAAGAAATGCTTTTAGATGTCAGCCAGCTGAAAATAAGACAATAAAAAAAATGACAAATATCCTCGATGGAGAGCCAATAGGTGAAAAACATCTGTGGAAGATTCCACCTACATAGCTGCCAGTGTGATTCTAGACCCTCAGGGAGAGATTCTAGTCTGTTTTTTGTTTCTTTGTTTTGTTTTGTTTTGTTTTGTTTTGTTTTTCAACATATGGTTAATTTTTAAAACTGTAGCAATAGCTGTGATCATTTGGGAAGTAAATCTAGATTAGGAAGAGGAAGGATTGCAGAATATTAAGGATCAGTGATATTTAAACATAAGACAGGGGATCCCTGGGTGGCGCAGCGGTTTAGCGCCTGCCTTTGGCCCAGGGCGCGATCCTGGAGACCTGGGATCGAATCCCACATCGGGCTCCTGGTGCATGGAGCCTGCTTCTCCCTCTGCCTAAGTCTCTGCCTCTCTCTCTCTCTCTCTGTGACTATCATAAATTAAATAAATAAATAAATAAATAAACATAAGACACAGTAGCCCATAGCTTAGAGTCGCCAACCATGTTGAAAGCTACTGCAGTGGGGTAGCACATCATCTAGCAACTGAGTTACTATTAGGAGGTCCTTGCTGACTATTAACCCTATGAAAGCTCGAAATCAGAGCCGGTAATTGTTGGATTGAAGGCGTAGTAGAAAATAATGAACCAAAGACAGCATGGAAAATGAGTATATATATGTATATATGTATATATATATATATATATATAGTGTATATATAGTATATATATAATATATATACTATACTAATACTATATATTATAATATATATTATATTATAATATATTGTATTATATAATTAATATTAATATATACTCATTATTGCATATTAGACATATATACATACACATATATTTTACTGTTAAAAAAAAGAATAGAGGATAAGTTTTGTTTTGTTCTTAATCCTTTGAATGTTTATTTGAGAGTAATATTAACAAAATGAAGGGCTGTAGGAAGGACCTTGCAGATCTGGGGATTGAAGTCATTGATGAGAGGGAATTTTGGAAGCAATTCAAAACTGACCATTTATAACAAAGACTGTGATTACTAAAATCATTTTTGCTCTTTGGGCTTCTCTCCTTGACTTGAAATATGTATACAAATACCCCCAAAGAAGAAGAGGAGAAGGAGGAAGGAAAGAAAGGTAGGAAAGGCACCGTCCAACGAAGATGCAAAAAACATAGGGGAAAAAAAAAAAAGAAAAATTTTAAAAAATAAATCACTGCAGAGAAGCACAGGGAAAAGGCATGAAGTATCCTGCACAGTGATCTACTTTATATACTTCTTTTCTGAAAAAGACACATACCTCTTTTTTATACAGGCTAAATATTTTGTAATAATGCCTTTGGATAAAGAATCCTGATGTCTTCTCAGGCAGGAATTTCTATATAAAGCATAGGTAATTAGGGCCTCAGGTTATGTATGAGCATCTAATGGCCCAATTAGTCCTTCAGGGAAGCTAGGTTTATTGTTCCATTGTTTCCTCTGCAGCGTTTCCAATTTTAATGTAGTCTCCCTATTTAGAAAACTTGCTTTGTACTTTGACTCCACTTGAAAATTAAGGAACTTTTGGCTCTGATTTATATATATCTCATATATATAAAACAGTATCTATTTCTCTCTCTCTCTCTGTTTCTGTCTCTCCCCTCATAAACTCAAAGAAGGCCAATATCATTGATCTCTGACAAAGACCCTCCCTTCACACTTTAGCCAGACTCCCCTGAACCTTGTGGTCAGGCCACACAAATCTGGCACGGCCTAGTTGTAGTAGGATTCCTGCAAAGTCAGTTTAGGGCAAATCTGCCACCCTTGATATCTGGTGACTCAAGATATTTCATCAAATTCTGCATTTTCCTCCACCCACCCAGGTGATGGCTCATCCCCCTGGCCCACCTTCAGCAAGAATTTTGCTTGGGCAGTCTACCAAGAATTCCTTCCACCCTTGGTGTCTCCTCTTAGCAATTTCCCATTCACCCACCTCCCGACCCTTTTCTGTGGCTATAAATGTCCACTTTCCCTTGTCACTCAGAATGCATCCCTGTGCTATAACAAGGTTTCTTCTGCTATTGCAAGAATTCCTGAATAAAATCTATTTTTACCTCTTTAACTACTGTCCAGCCCTACTTTTCTTTAACACCTCTTTCAGTTCTAACATAAAGTAAAGCTCATTCATATATTAAATAAATGCTCATATATGCTTGTTGCTTTACCAGTAAAATAATTTTAAATATAATTTAACATTATCCAACTTTCACTTAATAGTATTATTTAGTATCTTTTATTCCCTTTCCCTTATATATCCTTTTCCTTGCTCTTTGCATTTGCAACGATTTCCCTACTCTTTTAATGAATATTGTAGGATTGATTTTGACCTTACATACTTCTAGCTTTGATAAGATATGAAAATAAAAGTATTCTTGCTTATATTTCATCAAAATATAGTCATTTAGGGCCATTCCTTATTACCAGATTTTAAAAATCTGTTTTATAATATGTCCATTTTCTATTAATAAAGGAGGTAATCTACAGTGGTTTTAAAATGCTTATTATATTGTCATGATAATTATAGGGGTATTATTCTCCTCCCATTCATTTTATGCATTATTATCACTCTTCTTTACATTCCATAGTTTGAAATGCCCTGCAATATATTTATATTTATTTGAACTAAAATGTGGAGGAACGCATGAGCATTTTTACTGTCTTGAGTGTGCTTTATTACTGTTATCCAGACATCCAATAGGATAACTAAAATTGTAAATGAACCACCTTACTTAACCTCATTGTCAGATCTTCCATTCTCCAAAGTAATTTAATACAAATTAAATAAATTATGATGGATCTGCTATTTATCTTGGTAAGTTACTTTATAACAGCTTTGTGACCAAATGATGCAAAGAATTCATGTATTCTTTGAATTATTTTCCTTGTTTTGTAATCTAGAAAAATATCCAGATTGATCTATCTATTCCTGATGATTCTCTGCCTGTTTCTTGTGGCAGTATCTTTCCACGTGTCAAAGGTGTTCTATTTTATTTCTGTTTAGACCAATACTGCTGCCCTCTTTAAGATCCGGTTCATTTCATTCAAATGACTACTGGAGTTAAAAGAGAATTGCCAATTTAGTAATCTCCTACTCTGCCCATTCCCTGCCAGTTTCCCCCAGGTCAGCCTTTGATTGGATGAGAAATTTATGCATTTTTGCAGAAGTCTAATCAGAATGCATGCAGAAAAACTTCACTGCACAATGGAGATGACTGCAAAAGCCCCAGAGTTTATGTAAATAAGAGGGTGTTCAAGGCAGCCAATCTAGGACTCAAAAAAGCTTGATTTGAGTGTGCCCAAGAATAGCTAGAGAAAAGCATCCCTAGTTTGCATTTTAGCGGATGAGTTCTCCTTGCATCAAAGTTAGTTCAACTCTTTAAAGGAAAACAAAAGCATTACAGAATGCACTTTTGTTTTTTTCAAGGCACAACCAAGGACTGCCAACTAATTAATTCACATCTTTTAAAAGCTTTATCATCATATATAGAAAATTAGTGTAAGTGCATTCTTTGTCAAGAGTCAATTCAATCATCGTTAAAGTCACTCAAAAGAATCCACCACTTCTCTGCTCCTTCCTCTGATGTATGTTAGTCAATTATATTAGATGTTAATATACACAATCTCACATCTGTTTCTTTTATAATATTTATACATAAAATATTAAGTGAAGTAAGCAGAGTGATTTTCTCAGGTCTTATTTTGCATCAGCCAGAACCAAATAAGAATGCATGTATCTCAAAGGGAGGTTTTGAAAACTCTCTCAAAACTTCCATATTAGTCTAAATTATTTGGTGCTCTAGATATGTTCTAATGTTCTAATATGTTTTATTATAGCATAAACAATTTTTTTGTCAGTGCTCTCCAAACCCCTTTTTTCCCCTCAAGGACTGGTCATATTTGAGGATATATGTGTCATCATAATGGTAGTTCCGTGAAGATTATGTAGAGATGGCTGTCTCATTTTGCCTTTATGCCAATAATGGTAAACAGCCTGTAATAGGTTGAAAAATGCCACATATACTCCAAAGCTATGTCTGTGCCCTAATCCTTAGAATCCCAATAAAGTGACTTTATTTGGGAAAAAAGATAAAAAAGTTCTTTGCAGATATGATTAAGATAAGGAACTTGAGATGAGAAAACCATCCTAGATTATCAGAATAATCCCTGACTGCGATCACAGGGTCCTTGTAAAAGAGAGCCGGAGGTTAAATTAGATGCACACACAAAGGAGGTGAAGTGAACACAAAAGCATGACTGGAGTGATGAGGCCACCGGCAGAGGGATGCTAAGGAGACACCGGCAGCCGTCGGAAGCTGGAAGAGGCAAGGAATGGATTCTCTCCCACAATCTGCAGAGATGGCATAGCCCTTTGACATCTAAATTTTGGAATCCCGGCCTCAGCATCATGAAGGAATACATTATGATGTTTTAAGCCACCAAGGTTTTGGTTATTTGTTACAGAAACTCTAGGAAACTCAGTCTCATCCTTGGGCTGTTTTCCTCTGTCAAAGGCTTGGACATCTCTCATCTTCTCTTACACATTCTTCTGAGTGTGTCCAGATCAGTAAGGTTCACGTGTGTTGACAAGTTAAAATTCTTCCAATAGTTTCTTTATTTTCCCTACCTTGAAGATGTCTAAGTCTAAAATCTGAAACTTGAGCTTTCTTGAGTAGGAAGGAGGGAGCAAAGTTTCCAAAATAAAGTTCTAGGTCAGAGGTTACTCAGTGGAATTTTTGGAAAAAAGGATTGGGCATATCAGACTATTTAGTTACCATATTGATCAAACTGGGGTTTGGGACAAAAAGCATCAACTAATAAAATGTGTATTATTTGGCATTTACTATCTTCATTCTTTTCCTACAATGATATATAAGTTGGGGTGATTAATCCAATGCAGTATTTAGACATCGTTGTATCTTTTGGCCAATTATTAAATAAGAATATTGAATCATAAATTAGTAAATTTGTTCGTATTTCAAAATAAAATTCTGAAATTGGGATTTATAGTAAATGATTTATTTATAGTAAATTATTATAATTCCTGTGGGTATTATTACTCTAGACAGTAAAGCGAGTTTCTATTATTTATTTATTTAGCAAGTTTCTTTTCAAAATTCTACTAATAATCTAGCTTGTCTGTTTAAACTAGGAAGAGGGATCCCTGGGTGGCGCAGCGGTTTGGCGCCTGCCTTTGGCCCAGGGCGCGATCCTGGAGACCTGGGATCGAATCCCACATCGGGCATCCCGGTGCATGGAGCCTGCTTCTCCCTCTGCCTATGTCTCTGCCTCTCTCTCTCTCTCTCTCTCTACCATAAATAAATGAAAATTGAAAAAAAAAATTAAAGTAGGAAGAAAAAAATAGCCGACCGAAAGCTCATTTCAAAAGACACTCTCATGTCTGTGATAAAGCATTATTTTATGTGCCACCCACATTGTGTAGTATAAAGGTAAAGCAAACACTTAAAGAAACAGTACCCAGAGCAAAAACAGAAAAGACAGAGAGAGAGAGATCCTAGACTTATAGCAAGTCAGTGTATTGATATATCTAAGGGCTCTGAAGTAGTTAGTACTTGATTCAAGGCAGAAGCAGAGTTTCTCCACTCTTCATCTTCAAGTAAAGACGAATGGGCTTTCATAATGGACCTTGCTCTGACAATGGGAATAAATGACTGTGATATCTGAACATTCTCAAGGAGACCCAGAGATTCAATATGCAAAGTCTTTCATTTTATCATTGAAAGTACAGCCTTGGATTATTACTGACAGCCAAGATGCAGTTAAAGTAAAGGTCATGCAGACTATTGACAATAATAAATTTTAAGATTTGGTATCTTTTTTCTCAGGCCTTCTTCAAGTCATTTACAAAAAAAAAAAAAAGATAAAAGGGAAAAAAAGAAATAAGTACTTTGCCCTAGTGCAGTTTAAAACAACATATGCATTTTTCAGATTATTTATGAATACAAAAAAAAAAACCTGTAGTTTTCAAAATTGTGTTAATAGTCTCGAAATTCCTAGGTAAGAATATCAAATCTTATAGGGGCACGTGGATGGCTCAGTAGGTTAAGCCTCTGTTGGCTTTGGCTCAGATCATGACCTCATGGGCGGTGAGGTGGAACCTTGAGTGGGGCTTTGTGCTCAGTGGGGTGACTGCTGAAGATTCTCTCCCTCTGTTTCTTCCTCAACTCATGCTCATGCATTCTCTCTAAAAATTAAAATAAATAAATCTTAAAACAAAATATCGGGACGCCTGGGTGGCTCAGTGTTGAGCATCTGCCTTTGACTCAGGACATGATGCAGAGGTCGGGGATCAAGTCCTGTTTCGGGTTCCCTGTGAGGAGTCTGCTTCTCCCTCTGCCTATCTCTGCTTCTCTCTCTGTGGCTCTCATTAATAAATAAATAAAATCTTTAAAAAGAAAAAAAGAATACTAAATCCTATAAGGACTGCTTGTATAATATAACTGAAGTTATTATAGTCTCATTTTGATCAAGTTTCACAATATATAATAGAAAATTTTCTATTATAAATGCCTGAGATTAGAAGATCTTCATTTTTTAACTAATTGCCTATTTCAGTTATTTATTGATAGTTCTTGCCTCAAAAACAAAGACAAAAATATACCTTTTAAATCAACTAGTAATCTGTGGTTGAAGTATTCATAGTTAAACTGTATGGAGAAGTCAAAAATGATTTATTTTCTCTTTTATAAAAATTTGTCTTCTAGTAGTAATATATTTCTATCACCAAATTATATCTAAAATTACAATTCAAGATAAATTTTATTTTAGAACTTTCTTTTTATGGATATCAACTTTCTTCCTCATTTGGATGGCTCTTAACTTTGCACTTTGAATTTACCAGTTCCCTATATTCTCCATTGTTACAACGTATATATTTTCTGGCTTGCTGCAGTATAGAAAAAGCCCATTTGGATTAAGGCTTATTTATTTATTTGAAAGAATATCTTGGAGAAACTAAAATTTTCTGAACATAGAAGCAATGAATTTAACAAATAGCAATACTTTATTAACATCTTCTGAATATACATTCAGAGTATAGCATGTGGAAATATTTGATTCAAAATATAAACCCTTGCCCCCCCAAAAAAAAGTGGGCAATTTTTTTTATTTAGATTTAGACAGTGACAGAAAAACAGTTTAATATCTCATGTAATTTAACAAATATTTACTAATCCCCTACAGGGCCGTAGAGTGTCATTTACTTGGGTGGCATAAAATGTGGAAGGAATTGTCGGCACTGTCATAATTACAAAAAGACACTTACCTAGGCCTTTTTAGCTTCACAGTGTGCTTATATAATGAATATATGCATTTTATATAACTTATTTATAAAAGTATAGTATGGTAAGGGAAGTTTAAAAATTTCTGTATTAATAATTATGGCTAATATTAAAAAGCAGAAGATTGCACTGATACTAAAACTTCCTACAAAGAGCTATATAATATATCCTGGTACCTGGCATAGTTTCAAGCTATTGATTGATTGGTTATAATTTAGTGACTCCATAAAAAAGTCCACAAATATAGAAAAACAGCAATGTAGGCAATAAAAAAGTATTTCTTAATAATAATATTAATAATAAATCTGCATTGAGCACTTCTCATACACCAGGCAGTGTCTCAGCGTCTTAGCTCTTTGCATGCATTAAATTATTTGACCATTTCAACATACTAGGCACTAAGTGATTATTAATTTCAAACTTAAATAAGAAAAAAAAAAATGGAGGCACAGGTAAACCTAACCAAATTTGCAGATGTGAGGGGCAAAACTAAGATTCATAGCATGACAACTAAAATCCTGGGCTATGGTACTTAGGCTTATATGGACATTTGTTGAAATGTGTTTGAGTTTAGAAACTTAACTCTTGAGAACAATATTGTTTCATCAATTAAGGCATGGTATTTTAGTTGAAAAACTGACATTTCAAAATGACTGATGAGCAGAATGTTGATAATGCTGTTGAATGCATGCAGAATCAAAACCGAAACAGTGTTTGGAGCCAAATTTTAAAATGTATTTTGCCTTTCAACTTACTCTGTAATTTTGGTAGAGAGTCAGCCTTTGTGAGCATCTGCTTTCTCATTTCTGCAAATGAGGAGGTAAATACCTCCTCGTAGCTTCATTAGGAGGACTGAACTAGAGGCAGTGCCTGGTAACAAACTTCTCCGTTAACATGGTAGTCATCTTTATTAATATCAAAATTTGCAGATTAAAAAAGTATATTTTAAATTTCCCAACACTGCCACAAATGCTCATGTAAAAAATCTTTCCATATCTTTGCCAGTATGTCTTTGGGATACATTCTGAGAAGACTGTTGAATCAAAGGGTTGCCTGGTCAGTTTTGCTAGATACTGCCAAATTCCCCCTCCAATTGGGGCTGAAAGACATGTTAACGATGTTTTATTCATTTTAGACAAAACTGGAAACAATTTAAATATCCATGAGCAGAAGAATTGTGAAACAAATTATGCTGTATTTATACAATTGAGATGTACTCAGCAATAAAAAAGTAAATTATTGATGCATATAGCAGTATGGATTAATGGCACATTGTGTTGAATAAACCTGAAAAAAAAGAGTGCATACTGATTGCATGATCTTATTTGGATAAGATTCTAAAATGAAACAACAAATGTTGGAGAGGATGTGGAGCAAGGGGAACCCTCTTGCACTATTGGTGGGAATGTGACCTGGTGCAGCCACTCTGGAAAACTGTGTGGAGGTTCCTCAAAGAGTTAAAAATAGACCTGCCCTACGACCCAGCAATTGCCCTGTTGGAGATTTACCCCAAAGATACAGATGCAGTGAAACGCTGGGACACCTGCACCCCGATGTTTCTAGCAGCAATGGCCACAATAGCCAAACTGTGGAAGGAGCCTTGGTGTCCATTGAAAGATGATGGATAGAGAAGCTGTGGTCTATGTATACAATGGAATATTCCTCAGCCATTAGAAAAGACAAATACCCACCATTTGCTTCTACGTGGATGGAACTGGAGGGTATTATGCTGAGTGAAGTAAGTCAGTCGGAGAAGGACAAACATTATATGGTCTCATTCATTTGGGGAATATAAAAAATAGTGAAAAGGAATAAAGGGGAAAGGAGAAAAAATAAGTGGGAAATATTAGAAAGAGGAGACAGAACATGAGAGACTCCTAACTCTGGGAAATGAACAAGGGGCAGTGGAAGGGGAGGTGGGCCGGGGGTGGGGGTGACTGGGTGGCGGGCACTGAGGGGGCACCTGATGGGATGAGCACTGGGTGTTATGCTATATGTTGGCAAAATGAACTCCAATAAGAAAAATAAATTAAAAAAATTGCAGATTAAAGTTGAAATAATTTATTATTTATTACACTATATAAACATCCCTTCTAAAATTTAGCTCATGTGGCTACAAACCTCGACACTTTAGCATTATTTTGTTTTACCCTAAAATGTCTTTGTAGTGTTATACTTTCCACTGACAGCTGTTTCCTTATCTAAGAGCTGACACTATCTTTAGGCCATGTACGTCCCATAAGCAAGGCTCATACTTGTTTGGTTATCAAACGTAGATGTATCAAGCTCTAGTGTTTCATTGGATCCCTCCTTTCCTGATGACAATACTCCTAGAACAATTAACAAAGTGGGATAACACACACACACACACACATACACACACACACATCTATTTTAGTTTATAATAATCTGACACACCAATATGTTCTAACTCCAGATTTAATTTATGTTAATACAGTTACTCACTTTACAGGCCTGTAGGGAGTGGTCAGAAAAATTCTGTTTGATTTATTCAATAATCAGATATTGAATACTGATAATATGATAGACTTTGGTTCTTCTCCATAGAATGTTCATCTTTTCTCATCATTTGAGAGATGAGCAAATTTTGCGTGTTCCCTCTTGTGCTGAGCCCACAGGGGGAAAACTGTGGAAAGTGTCTGCATGTCCAGTAAGAACCATTTCTTTGTTTGTTATGGTCTGTGGGACTCCTGGATACAAGCCCCAGTGACTTCCAAAGGTAGGTGTTTTGGAGGCCAGTCCCTCCACTGGGAGTCTTAAAAGTTGGGGTGATAGTTGTAGGGTACAAACTCTTGGCTCCTCAGTAAGAAACTCAGAGTTACAGATTCCCACTCAATTGTATGACACTGTGTTTGGGGTGGGACTCAGCCTTTTCTAACCATTTTGATGTGGGTATTTTCTAATTGTCTAGTGTGTAGGAGTTACTCATCCAGTTTCTGGATGTCTCAGAGAGGAAATTGATCCACATGGAGCCGTGCATTTGGTGCATTTGTGGGAGAAGGGGACTCAGGAGCTGTCTATGGCACCATCTTCATCAGCTCCCCCCAGATCATACATTTGAATAATAATTAAAACAGAAATATTCTCTTCCAACCATATTTGGATTTTTGGATATTTGGATATTTTGTTTATTTGGATTTTTATATAATGTGCAGTACTTTGGAATTTGTATATTCATTTTTTTTTACAATTACCTTACATTATTTTTGGAAAAGTGAAGTTGAGATTGAAATTTCAGGAATTCATTCTAATGTTATTTACAAAATGACTACTACAATAAATGTTTTTCCTTTAAAGTGGTAGGTGAAAGTGCTATAACAGAACAGTTGGCAACAGATAATACCTGCCATTGTATAGCTGCCACTTCACATTTTTTAACCCACTGAATGTGAGGAAATAATTTTTAAGTTCCTTGGAAACGTAGAAGGGAACTATGTTGCTCTATGCTCAGTTGCTTTTCTGGAGAAGAAAGAAAGAAGTTCCCTACATCATGACATTGTACTGCAACCTTATCCAATATGAACATTTTTTTTCTGCTAACCAAAATAGGATGTAAAGATTTTGTCTTCATATTTCTTTTTCTAAAGATTTTATTTATTTGTTTGTTTATTTAAAACAAGGGAGAGATAGAGAGAGAGAGAGCAAGTTAGAGAAGGGAGAGGGACAAGCAGACTCTGTCCTGAGCATGGAGCCCACCTAAGGCTTGATCACAGGACCCTGGGATCAGACCCGAGCCAAAATCAAGAGTCAGAAGCTCGACCCACTGAGCCACTCATGCACCCCAAGTCTTCATATTCCTTGATGCACCTTACTACGGATACACATTCCATCTCTATTAAAGTCTTTATATTCATTGATATAAAATCTCTTAGCTTCAAACAAAATGTTCCATATAATTATAACTTATAAATGCTATAGTATGTCTGATGCAAAACCAATTTTATGTCTTGTTTAAGACAAACATACTGAAAATAAAATCATCCAGAATATGAATTTCAGTGCCTAGACAAACACATTAAATAAATGGTGAAGAAAATAACACAGGATAATAAGAACTTGAATGACCCAATATGGGTGTGGAGAGGAAAGGTTCCTTACATTGATATTATCATTAATATTGTTATTCATATTTACCTACTGTTATTAGGAGGTAGGTATCTAAATCCAGTTAACTTTGATGGGTAGTTGCATAAAGCTCCAGATCATAGTGGGTATGATTTCTAATGAAATTTCCGATATTTATCCACAATTTATCTGAGTATTTTCATCCATTGACATGAGTCCCTTCCATCTACCTTAAGCGTGTAGACCATTCATAACAGATGGAGAATAAAATACAAAGAAAAGCCCTGTTTGAGCTTATCTAGTCTCCCCTCCTCAATCAGTGTTCCATGTCAGAGGAGTCAAAGTCTCAGCTTTCAAGTCATTTCCAGTAATTCTCTGCCTTCCCTTATCCCAAATTTCTATTTGTGCATGTTTGGGTTTTTTTTTAGTTATAATATCATAAGTGAATAAAGAATAAGTATTAGGGGTCAGAGTGGGGGGCATGGGACACTGTAACACTGCCTAAAATTTAGCATGCAGTCAGTAGAAGGATGGCTATTCAGTTTTCTGCTTGGTTGAGATTTTGTTTCTGATCCAGGGATTAGAGAAAGAGCAAAGAAATAAAGGTCTTTCTATCTACTTTCTGGCAGGCAGACACACTAGCAGCATCATACTGATTGTATATTTAATCCACTCTCCTTGGCCTTGTAGTTAATGGAAATTCCTCTCATATTCTGACAATAAGTTGACAGTGAGTCCCAGTTCACAGTGTTGTGCAATTTCATCTTTTTAAAGTCTCTTCCTAACAACTTTAGAGAAAAGGTGGAGGAGGCTATTTCAAGGACTGCTAGCCAGATGACATTTTCAACTGGAAATGAAAGTATAGGTTTTTGAGTCTCCAGTATATCTGTGAATTCTGTATAAGAAATAATTTGTTCAACAACGAAACAGATGTGCTATATACTGACCCCATAGAAAAAGTGGGAGAGTTAATGCTAAGTAAATAGGATACTCAGTTTGCTAAATTTCCATTGTGATCTCCGTTACTCTTTTTTTCTTTACCATTTGTATCACTTATATGCTATTTTTCATGCACCCTTCAGGTCAATTACCCTGTAAAAAATATATTAAAGTTCACTGACTAAAATAAAAGTTACTTGACATCTTCAGTATGATTATACTTTTTCTGAAAATTATACACAGGAAGAATTGGATCTTTTTAAATATTAAACTGTGAAAATCATACACAATTTATCTTATTTCCTATGCTCACGAGGACCTTTTATTGAAATGTTTTTAATCTGGTTATAGATATTATTGGATATTGGTGGAGCACCAATTGCTTTACTACACTGCTCCCGGCACCTACATAAAATATAACAGATAAATACAGCCTACGTGACGCTTACTTTATTCCCTTTTATATGCCTTTGCTAAATTTACATGCACCCTTCAAGTTTTGTACCCAGTGCTACTTTTCCTGAACTGTCTACTAATTCTTAATTATAAACTCTTTGAAGATGGAAACCATATTGATATACCCTTAAAGCTCCCAATCTAGTTGTTAAATATATGCTTTTTGAATAAAAACATTTTAACTACACAGATATGCCTTTCAAAGAAAATGGCAGTCTTCAGTCTTGTAGTTACCCCTCAGGAAAAGTTCCTCTTTCTATAATACTTGCTTAATATAACTAATTGTAGTTACTAGATACGAAATATCAGTATCTTATTTATTATTACTGGATATTAGATTTTCATAAATGTGGTTAAAACACTGCAAAAGTTTGTCAAGTGATATTAAGAATAAGCTCACGAATTCTAATGAATCTGAAAACTAAATAATTCATGAGTACACTCAAAATACACATACACTCATACACACACACACACACATACACATCTCCAGATTAGCTGATGATAATAGCAGTGTCCAAAACAATGGTTAAGTTTGTAGAACTTATAAATTTATGGAACTTAGTACCTTGTTAATATAAAAAGTGAGAGAGACCTTAATAGGAAGAATAAACAACATTACATGAGTCTTGGAGCTTTATTTCACATTTCTCAAATTAAATTACAGAAGAAGCCATTATTCATAATTGGGTGTATATTCCCATAATGCCTCAATTTCAATGTGCGAGAATTGAGCCTTCTCTTTTTAGCAACGGAATTTTTTTTCTTGTAAATGAAGAAGTTTGTTTTTATTTTTGCTCTAAGACACAGATGTATGGTCAAGTCTACGATGAAACTTGGGCTCAGTTATTAAACTAAGGTTTGCTTCATCTTATCATTTATTTTCCTTTTATCTTGATTAGTAGTTTTTACTGTTGTATTTTAAGCTGTCAAAAGAAAATAAGCTGTCTTCTATCCATTTTGGAAGGAGGCAAGGTGTCAGTCATTACATAATTAAGTAAAAATATAAAATATGAAATTCGATAATCATTTTTTAAATGAACTAACATTTTACAAATTGACAAGATTAGATTAATAAACATAAAAAATATACCTTCCAAAAACCATATTCAGAGTTAATTATAGAAACAGTATGTCATTAACTCATACCTGCTCATATAATTAAAAAGATCAAAATAATTAATTAGTTTAGGTCTTTATTAAAGAGAAACAATGGAGTAATACCTTAAATGTAAATCTCTAATTTAATGAATTTCCCAAGAAAAATTAGTGTGAATTTAGCTGAATTTGCTTAAGTAATATCTGATATAATATCAGTAATCTCATATGAATAAAAATTTCTTCTGGTAGTGGGCCTTACTTGGATGTAAATCCTATAATTTAAGGATTATATAATTAAATTTTAAAAGAAAAGAATAAAATGTTGTCCTCAGAGTAGTGCTGAAAACCGAGCATTATCACTTCTGTTAAATCTGTTAAGTCAGTCTTTGGGGATGGCCCCAATGTGACACTATATTGACAATATAAATGAAACTACTTACTATAATATGCATACGCCTGAGAGGGCACTCAGGTAGAGGCACATAGTAAAGCTGGCAGCTGAGGGCTTCTTGGCAATGCATTTGGGGTAAGTAAGGCATTATGGATCTTCTAAGGGATAGATTAAATTTAATAAAGAAGCAAACACTAGGAAAATGATTCTATAACACTATTTCTCTTCTTATAGGAGATGAAAGCAAAAGCGTTAAATACCAGAACATACAGTATTGTTGCCAGTGGCACCAGTGAAAGTCAACAAGCAAAGAAAACCAGTTAATGTTTTCCTTCTTCTCAGGACCACTAATTAGAGAGAGAGAGGAGAGAGAGAGAGAGAGAGAGAGAGAGAGAGAGAGAGAAAGAGAGAGAGAGGAAAGAGAGAGAGAGAGGTTTCAAGGAATTGAGTCATGTGATTATGGAGACTGGCAAGTTGAAAGTCTATGGGGTGGACCTGCTAGACAGCCAAAGGAGTCAATGTTGCAGTTCAAGGCTGAAGCCTATCTGCTGACTGAATTCTTTCTTGCTCTGGAAATGTCAGTCTTGGTCCTTTTTATGACTTCAGTTGATTGAATGAGGCTCATCCACATGATGGAGGGCAATCTGCTTTATTCAAAGTCTACTGATTTAAATGTTAGTCTCCTCCAAAACCATTCCCACAGAAACATCCAGAATAATATTTGGCCACCTTTCTGGGCACTGTGGCCTAGCCAAGTTAACATACAAAATTAACCATCATGCTGGGCCATTCCAGATAGAATGTACTATTTTCCTCAAGAAGTTTTAGCTTATTTCTTATATTTTTTCAGAAGGAAGGACAAGAAATAGTTCAAGGGAACAAAAGGCAATCCACAGTGTTCAAATCCTAGAGGCCCAGCTTATGGCATCAAAGCCCAAATATAACAACTACGGCTGGTGAGTAGATGCATTTGTTGCTGTTACTATCACATGTCTAAGCTGATGGTATTCATCCATCACATAAGAGCAGTTATTATATCAGCAAATATATATTGTGAATAAAATCATTTCAATTATTTGCTTGAATTTGTGTGATGCCTTCCCTTTGAACTCCAGTTATGAAACTCAAAACACGGCCTAAAATTCTTTTGGTATCTGTGCCCTGTTCACTTCTTAAATTCATCTCTTGTCACTTATCCCATTACTCTTTGTGTTTCAGCTAATTTTTGGAAGATAACAATTATTTTCTAACTTAGGACTTTTGAATCAATGGTTTCTTTTGCCTAGAACAGACACAAGTATTCATTACTAGCAAACGTACCCTTGTTTGTCCATTCCAGATTCAGGTGAAATTAGTCTTGAAAGGACTATCATAGTTACAAGTCTCTTTTAGTCCCCCCTCTCTTATAGTCCCCTTTTAAATCCATAGCTTTTATCATAATTTTAATATATATTTATCTGTTCATTTGTGTAATATTCTTTTGCCAGTATGTTTTATTCACTGCTATATTGTCAGAGCCTGGCACAATTTCTGGCAAATTATAGGAAATCAGCGATCACGTTTAACTAATGTATATTGCATTTTTAAGCAACTAGCATACCAAGATGTTTTCTTTGTCAACTACTGAATAGATTGCCAAGTTTTTAGCTCTATTAGTAAACCAATACTACAACAATTCCTGTTAAACATTTTTCAGTACAATAATCAAATGTGAATAATTTTAAAATTTGAATTCTATCAGCCATGTAATAGATAGAATAGAATAGCCATGTAACAGCCTAATATCTGTTATAAACATGTCAATTTCAAGTTTAATATGCATGTCCTTTATGCAATTTCTACACCCCCACTTAAATATGTAAATCAGGCGGCTTCAGTTAAAACAGTTTGATAAATTTATTCATTGGGCTCCTTGTCTCAAATAAAAAGCAAAAAAATAAAAATAAAGACACAAAGACAAAAAATTAAGAAAACATTGACCTTCTAAAAAGTACAAAACAAACAACTTTTGACATAAAATAATTAATAATAAAAGTGGTTCAGAAAGTCCAACCCTGGGCTCAGACTCTGATTCAGAATAGGCAGTTAGTTCAAAGGAAGATAAGAAGAATATACATATGTTGTGCAGAATAAGAGGCTAATGCCAGCTCAGTGATGAAACTAGATTTTCTTTTTTTTTTTTTTAATTTTTTATTTATTTATGATAGTCACAGAGAGAGAGAGAGGTGCGCAGAGACACAGGCAGAGGGAGAAGCAGGCTCCATGCACCGGGAGCCCGACGTGGGATTCGATCCCAGGTCTCCAGGATCGCGTCCTGGGCCAAAGGCAGGCGCCAAACCGCTGCGCCACCCAGGGATCCCGAAACTAGATTTTCTATATACAAATGCATGATGGCTAAAACTTATTAGAATTAAGAAATAAATAAATCCTCAGGATGAAAGTTTGATTTCTGAAGAAGATTTAAAAAATTCATAAGTAAATGCTTGATAATAAAATTTTAAAATACCAAAAGGAAAAATAAAATTCTTAAAAGGTACCAGAGAAAAAAGACAATCTACAAACTCATGATAATTGAATGACAGTAGATTTTTTATTCCCCCTAGTAACAATAAGAAGAAAGCAGAATGGAATATTTCATCTTATACACTTAAGGAATACATGCTATGTGATTCAGAATTAACTTTCCCATGAATTTCAGTAAGTTCTTTTTTGCTTGTTTATGTCTATAAAGATAGCCAGAAAAATCCTTCTTTTCAAAATTCAAGAAAGTATTGTATAAAGGGGTTCCTGAATGGTCCAGTCCTTTAAGCAGGTGACTCTTGGTTTCGGTTCAGGTCATGATCCCGGAGTCCTGAGCTCCAGCCCTGAGTCTTGCTCTGTGCTCAGCAGAGAGTCTGCTTGAGATTCTCTCTCTCTCTCTTTTCCTCTTCCCCTCTGCCTTGCTCTCTCACTCTAAAAATAAAATAAAAGTATTGTATAAAAATTATCATCAAATAAAAGTTTTTTAAAATTCTGAAATCCCATAGAATAAAAAAGGAAAAGGAAAACCTCTAAAAGAAACAGGTAGTTCAAAAGAAAGGAACCAAATGGATGATAGGGGCAATGTGCCTGCCTAGTTGGGTCATAAAGAGGCTGGCCTTCCAACAGCGTGTATGGGACAGGAGGCAAGGAGGCCATGAGACCTCACAAATTGGGAAGTGGAAGTGAGTGTCACCATATGCAGTGTGATTCTTGAAGAGCTAGTGAAAAAATAAAGAAAAATCTGGCCACCCATAGAAAATGACAAATATTCAAAGAAACCTTAAAAAACAGATTTAAAAATTCTAAGATATCATAGCTTATTGGTAAAATTATCATAAAATTCAAAAGCTTAGAATAAACAAAATTGAAAAGATCAAAGATCAAATCTTACAGAACAGAGATGATGCTGTATTTGAAAGGCTCTTTTATGTTATAATACTTTTAAAAAATCAATGAGATAATTATCTCAAGCAAGAAACTGAGATAAACATGAGGAAAGTGGAAAAGATAAAATCAAAGAAGAACTTTACAAAACAAAAATTAATAATCCAACATAGGTGTCAAAGAAAGATTTTTTAAGTTGTAAAAACTTAAAAATCATTGTTAAAGAAAAGCATATGCCAGTAAATTTTGAGATATAGATGTCAATTTCAAATAAAATTACATCAAATTTAGTCAGGAAGAAATGAAAAACTTGTCTAAACTGAAACCATGGAATTATTAGTAAAAAAATCTTCTAAAGACACCAAGTCAAGGTGGTTTAAGAAACATTCTTACCAAAACCTCATGAAACATAAAGCTTGTGCTTTATTTCAGTTTTTTAGAAGCCAGGGAAAAAAGAAGCATATATCTAGTTCATTTTGGTAAGATATCAGAATTACTACCAAATTAGTACCAAACTATATAAATATATTAGAATTTTTCTAATAAACAAGTCAATATAATGTAATCTATCAGATTATTTTAAAAAGGTATACAATCACATAAATGGATTTAAAAATAATCCATATAGATCAACATTCATTCATAATGGAAAATCTTCATGCACTAGGAAGAAAAGCTTAGTAAACTGGAAGAGACTGGCTTTATCATCACGGAGTGCACTGTATACATTTTTCTTAAAGGAAAACTTTAGAAACACCTTAAAGTTAGGAACAAGAAAAGGATACTGAGTGTTACTGCCATTATTGAATACATTACTGGCCCTAGATAATATAAGAAAGCAATAAAAGTAAATGAAATATAACAATTGTAATGTTACTCTTTTAAAGATGATATGATTGCGAACATATATAATCTAATGAAATCTAGAAGCAATAAGAATTGATCAGAAGTTTCAGCAAGGTGCCAGATATAAGATCAAGATCCAGAAATCAATACCATTTCTATACACCAGCAACAACCAATTTTAAAATGTAATAATAAAAAAATTCTATTCTGCAATAACAGCAAAAATTGTAAGTTATCTAGTAATGAATTCAATAAAAGATATTTAAGACATTTATAGAGAAAATTATGAAATGCTACTGGAGGGTATAAAAGAAGACCTAAACAAACAGAGAAAAATCCTTTCCCTCAGTGGAAATCCTCCATATTTTTTAGATGTTATCCTCTGATAGTTTATCTATAGATTCAAAGAAATTTCAATTAAAAACCAATTTTTTAAATGGAATTTCAGTTGACTTAAGACTAAATGACTTAGAACTGTCAAAAAATTATGAGAGATAATAAAATAGGATGTGAAAAAAAGAATTATTTTAAGTCAGTAATTTGGCTAGTGTTCCACTAGTGCAATTTTATAGATAATACACCAAAGAAATGTAAAGAGAACATGTATCTATTGAAACTTAGTATATAAGAGGAAATATTAGCAAATCAGTATAGGAAATATGTACTTTCAAAAATCATTGTGGACAACTGGCCATCACTGTAGAGAGTAAAATATAATTCTATCCTATTTAACAACATATATTTTTCAAAGATATTAAAGATGGTACTGAAAACAAATTATTTAAATCTGCATAAATCTGCATTAAAAAGTTAGAGAAGACTCTATAATATTCATGTTGGGAAGGACTCCTTAAGCAAAATATAAAAGTACAAGCCATAAAATGAAAATTATATAAATTGGACTACCATGCAAAGAATAGATCCATCAAAAGATACTCTAAGCAAAATAAGGAATACATGCCACGGCTTTAGAGATAATCATTGTAGGGCAGTACAGAGTCAAAGATTTATATTCAGATTACAAAAAGAATGATAAGATAGTAGAAGAACAAATAACCCCATTAAAAAAAAAATGGTGGGATCCCGGGGTGGCTCAGTGGTTTAGTGCTTGCCTTCAGCCCAGGGTGTGATCCTGGAGTCCCGGGATCGAGATCAAGGCCCACATCAGGCTCCCTGCATGGAGCCTGCTTCTCCCTCTGCCTGTGTCTCTGTCTCTCTCTCTCTCTGTGTCTCTCATGAATAAATAAATAAAATCTTTTTAAAAAATGGGAAAAATGCTTAAAAAGAACAGCCACATAAATGGAAATATGAATATGCAATAAATGTGAATAGGTGCTCAAACTCAGGAGTAATCAGCAAAAAATATTTGAAACAATACTATTGCATTTCATATCCATCAGATTCAAAGTTGACATGTACCATAATTAGGAAGAATAATAAATACAGAAACTCGCATTTACTGCAGTTGAAACCATGCATTATTATGTCCAATTTGGATAGAAGCTTAGCACCAGCGCGTATCGTTAGAGGTGTTCATACAAAAGTTGAGATTTTGGGGTACCTGGGTGGCTCTGTCAGTTAAGCATCTGCCTTTGGCTCAAGTCATGATCTCCTGGTCCTGGGATCAAGCCCACCTTGGGCTCTGCACAGCAGGGAGTCTGCTTCTCTCTCTCTCCCTCTCCCCCCTCTGCCCCTGGTCCCTGCTCATTCTCTTTCTCTCTCAAATAAATAAAATCTTTCTAAAAAATTGATATTTCTACTTATAAGTATATATCTTTTAGTAAAACTTTGGTACGGGTACAGAAGGAGAGCTACGCAGAAATTTTCTGCATCATTATTTGTAATAAAAAAACACATTGGAAATAAGTTGTCAACAAGAGAATGGATAAATAGCTCTGGGCGTATAGAAGAATAACACATTTGTATGTGTGTTTGCCTTTGTAGTCATAAAACCAAGCTAATTATATCACTCCACGCTACTACTAGTCCTAAGCAGTATAAGATTAAATTTTTGTTTATTTGATTGTATATTATTTCCCCCTTGTTTCTGATCTTCATTTTTACTATGTGTGATAGTCAGCCTCGAAGACGGCCCCTGATGATGCCTGCTAACTGTCGTATGGTCTCCTGTCACATCTACTAGGGTTGTTCTGTGTGACCTGTAGAATATTGCAGAAGTGATGTCATGTCACCTTCTGAGACTGTTCTACGAGACCTTGTAGTTTATATCTTGCTCACTTTCTTTCTCTCTGATTACATTTGCACTGGAGACAGCCAGATGCCCTATGTGAGGACATCCAAGCAAGCCCAATGAGGAAGCCCATGAGGCAAGGAACTTAGGGCATCAGCCAACAGCCTTGTATTATTTACAAGCAATTCTTGGAAGTTGGCCCTGCAATCCCCATTAAATCTTTAGGTGCTTATAGGGCTAACCCACATTTTGACTGTAGCCTCAAGAGAAACCCTTAACTAGAAGCATCCCATTAAGCCATTCTTAGACTCCTGACCTTTAGAAACTGAAGTAAACATGTTTATTGTTTTAAGCTGCTATGTTGTAGTACTTTGGCATGTAGCAATATATCACTAATAATTCCCTTTTCACTTCAGACCCCTATGCTAATGTGTTTGATGTTGGTCCTTCTTAAGCATATAACCTTCAAAGATACATAATGCTGCTTTTTGTAAATGTATTTTCAATTTACAAGAATGCAATTGTGCTATAGATGCCATTCTGTTTTGTGTTTTTCACATTTTTTACACCAACCTATTTTGCTAAATGTATAACTAGTGATGTTTTTCTCTGAATATAGAAAAGCCTCCCATAGATACATGCTTCATAATTCATCTTCCCGCGTGTCCCCCTAGACACCTGTTAACTAGTTTTCTCTAAGGTATATACCCTGAAAATGATTGTTGGGTCACAGAATACACTTTTCGTTTTCTTTTTGAAGGCTGGCATCATTGCCTTCCATATCTTCCCTGTGCTTATTATAGTTTATTTACAGTCACCTGGGTGGCTCAGTTGGTTAAGCATCTTGACTCTTGATTTTAGCCCAGGTCATGATCTTAGGGTCGTGAGATGGAGCCCCGGATGGGGCTGAGTGTGGCCTGCTTGAGATACTTTCTCTCTCTCTCCCTCTGTCTCTCGCTTCCTTTAAAATATGTATAATATTAATATATATTATATTATTATATATTAATATTGACAATATATTATTTGATTATATGAATATATAACATATTAATATCTTATATTATATATTAATATATGTTACTGTCTTATTGAGTAATAGGGCAGTATTTAAACTATTTAAAAAATTAAGTTTCCACTGTGGCTATTTCCTTCAGCCTCCAACCTCTTCTCCTCAGAAGAAAGATAATTCAATGAGCTCCTTGAGAATCCTATTAAAATTATTTATTGTAGGGGTGCCTGGGTGGCTCAGTTGGCTAAGTGTCTGCTCAGGTCGTGATCCTGGGGTCCTCGGATTGAGCCCCACATCAGGCTCCTTTTAAAAAAATGTTTTATTGTATATCAAGCAAATTCACATTCTTTTTACTTTTACCAAAATAGTAGCATAGTAAACACATTGTTTTACACTGTACTACTTTTTATTTTTTAATGTCGCTTGAAGAGACTTCTACTTTAGAACATAAATGACATCTTTCTATATAACTATATAGTTTACCATTGATTGAGGTTATCATAATTATTTAATAATGCCTTTATAGATAAACAAATTAGATTAATTCCCATCTTTTAAACGTGTAAATAATCCTCCATAGAATAATCTTAAACAGATAAAAATCATTTACATGTGTACAGGCTTACCAATAAAATATATATTTGGAAATATATTTCTGAATCAAAGACTAAGAGTATTTACAATTAAAACAGATATAAGTATTTAAATAAATATCTCCCTATAGAAGATAAGGATAGATATAAGAGGTTCTACCAATTTACAGAGGATTTACCAATTATCAGAGGATCAAGGTTTGAGATTGCTAATCCCACATTACCTTCCTTTTCAGGTGTCAATTCAAACTTCTTTTGAGTGTTTTGTTTGCTTTGTGCGTGTGTATATAATACATATACTGAAACACATATATATTATTGAAAAGCTCTTATGCATATATTCAAAACTTACGAGGTTCTAAAGGTGAATGAAAAAAAGTAGGTTTAGCTCAAATCTCTTTGCTCAGTCACAGGATAATTTTCTCCTGTGGCAGCCGTATTTACCAGCTACAACACATACACATTTGGACACGTAAATGGATTTCTCTTATTTGGACATATATGTACTTCCTTTGCATTGCAAGAACTGGAAAGAGAAAAGTCTTGCCATGTGTGTTTAAGAAAGAGACACCAGATTTCTGTGTAGTCATTTATATTAGGAATATATGCCTTTACTGTCTCAACATTCAGCCTCTGGCAAACACCATCCTTTGTGGGTCTTAACAAAATGATACTTCTATTTATTTTCTACCTCTTCAGAAAGATTGGGGAAAAGAGGCTCCATACTATTGCTAGTGATAGTATTTGAGCCTGATTCAATCCAGGAGGCTTGGGTCCACTGCACAGCACTCAGTCTGGGCACACCCCTAAGGGCCTACCATCTCTGTCCAGTCAATGGAAGGGAAAATAAGATGTGTATGCAGGTTCCTTAAATTCATTGATCCAGAATTTGTGAACATTACTTTTGTTTATTTTTTTAATGAATACAATTTAGTTACATGCTGACACCTAATTTCAATGGTGTCTGAAAATACAACTTAGTTTCGAACTTATGTTTATTTATTACATGCTCTTTTTCAGTCATTTTTTTGTCTTTTACTCTTTTATTGTTTTTAAGTTGTTTACTATAAAAAGGGAGAACAGATTGAAGAGCAGAAGTACTCTTTGTCACGTTTTATAGTTTTAGCTTTCACATTTATGTCTATAATCCACACAGAATGCACATCTGAATATGGTGAGAAGATATTTGTCTTTATTTTATTTTGGCTATAAGAATGAGTTTTCTTAATTTAATACTACTGTTATTGACATACCTATTTCCATGTATGCATGGAAACGTTTCTTCATATTTCTATTCTGTTCCTTTGGGGTTTTTTAATCACTGGCTAATATCATACCATGTACATTTTTTGCATATTTCTTAGAGCAATTTTCTCACTATGATACTTCTTTTAATTTTGTTTTACTCCCATAATAGTTTTAAAATCAGATTTCCAAACTTCACATACTCATAAACACCAGACACCCACACTTCTCTATTAGAATCCCCTTAGGTAGTACTGATTGTAATGTGTTGATCATCATGATATAGATGTATTTTCATTCATAACATGACATGCCTATCCATTTACACATGATCTTCTTTAATTTATTTTAATAAAATTTTAAAAATTCCCATAACATTTTATATTCTCTATTAATAGTTTGATACTTTATTTCATTTTATAATATTATAAGCACTGTCCTTGTTTCTGGAATATTCTAATAATAAGTATTTGCTATTTATTTTAAAGGGAGGAAAAAAATACAATGTATTATCATATTATATTAAGTAGTATGTTCAAGGTCTGTAAGTGCCACTTTCAGGGGAACATAATGTTTTCTTTTCTTTTTTTTTAAATTTTTTTTTAATTTTTATTTATTTATGATAGGCACACAGTGAGAGAGAGAGAGAGGCAGAGACACAGGCTAGGGAAAAGCAGGCTCCATGCACCGGGAGCCTGATGTGGGATTTGATCCTGGGTCTCCAGGATCGCCCCTGGGCCAAAGGCAGGCGCTAAACCGCTGCGCCGCCACCCAGGGATCCCGAACATAATGTTTTCTTTGGAGAAAAGGAAAATGGCGTTAGGAAAGTTTACAAAATAATTTCCAACCATAGGTAGAATATCTAATGTCTTTATAAAATTAAACATTTTTGACTGAAATTCTATGTTCATTAATTATCCATATGTTAGTTTGTTTCATGTATTCTCTAAAAGTTTTTCAAAAAGTTGAGTGATAGTTTGTTATATGGATTTTAAGGTATATCGCATATAATAATTTAAAGGGAGGTAAATTATTATGTCCTCTGAAATTTTATATGTGTTTTCTATTAGGTTTCAAAACTATAATTAAGGTGACTTACATGTTTGCAGTGTCATGCAAGTGGGAGCTATAGTTGAATGCAATCTAACCTTAGATATGAAACTGCCAGATTCTAGATTTGACTTTATAGTTGTTCCAGGAAACTGTGCCTAATTTTGTTACCTCCCCATGGCTTGAACTAGCAAATTAGAGATAATCACATGTGTGCTACATTTCAGTGGGTTAATCTACCAATGATGTGGTACAACAGATGCAATTCCTGTGTATGCAGAAGTAAAATTGTGTGCACAAAGTAAAATTAATGTACGGATGCATCTGGATAGCTCAGCTGGTTAAGCACCTGACCCTTGATTTTGATTCAGTTCATGATCTCAGGATTGTGGGATCCAGCCCCATGTTGGGCTCCACCCTGGGAGCAGAGTCTGCTTCTCTTCCTCCTCCCTCTACCCTACCCATTCTCTCTAAAAATAAAAATAATAAAAATAAAATAATAATAATAATAAAATTAATGTACTATTGGCAGTTTACAGAGTTCAGTTAAGTGAACATTTATTAAGTGTATGCTATATTTCAATTAAGAATTTGGGGTAACAAAAATGAAACAAAACAAATACAACTGATAAAAGAGGTGACACACAGTTTGACTTAAGGAGCTTACATTCTAACCCTCCTAAAGGATTGGGGTAGAGTGTTTCACCAAGCACTAATATTCATGGTTTCTGGGGCTTTTTAAAAAATGTTATTTATTTATTTATTCATGAGAGACACACAGAAAGAGGCAGATACATAGTCAAAGGGAGAAGCAGGTTCTCCAAGAGGAACCCAATGTGGGACTTGATCCCAGGATCCCCGGATTATGACCTGAGCCAAAGGCAGACACTCAACCACTGATACACCCGGTGCCTTATCTAGGATTTTAATATTATCTTCCTTCTCAGTGTTGGCAAATAATTGTGTGAGTCTGTTAGCATGTGAAAGTTCTTACTAAAATTAACAAAAAATAAAGGCTTGGATACCACTGTTGTAGAAGATCTTGTTATTTCTAAAAATAGATGTAAGACACTTGGTTGATTAACTCACCAATTATGTAAAACAAATTTTATCTGATGGTGGATAATATCTAAAATACTTATCATTTAACTCATGTTCTGTATCATTCCTTTTTCCCTCCCTTGTTGAGTGCCCTTTCTCCACACAGGATGTCTATATAATAGCATTCAGCTAGAGAGATGAATACTAAAGATCTGAATATCATTACATGGTCTCTAAATTATTTTTATAATAGTCATAACTTTCCATAAGTTATGAGTCTAAGTTTTTAGTTTTAGTTGGCAAGATCATTTATTTTCATATATATAGCAACTTCAATATCACTACATAATAGCCAAATCTGTGCATCAAATTTTAGAAATTACTACTTAACTAAAAACCCGATATAATTGTGTATGTCCCATTACAATCACAACAGTTACAAGTCTGAAGTCTAAACTCATTTTAATTTTTCTTAAAAAATAGTTTATTGTCAGTATTCCTTACCATCACCTTCCAGGCACCCAGTCAGAACCATGATAGTCCTAAGACTGCCTCTTTTTCCCTTGACTGCTACATGTAATTTGACATCTCCTGGGTGCTCGATTCTAAATAGTTTCTTCAAGTATTTCTATTTATTTCATCTCCACTACCACTGGCCTACTAATAGCCCCCACCTAACTTCATTTACAATAACATCAATATCTTAATGGTGTTTTTGCCACTTTCTTACACCACTTCCTTTAGTTTTCAGCATTGCTTTTAAAATGAAAGCTCCCTGTGTGCATTTGAACTTGTCTCAACCTCAACAGGGTTGTGATCTTTCAGACATCCCAGGAGATACAAAAATTTTGTGACTGCATCCAGCAAATTTGTTCAGAATCATCTGATTGTCCTTACCTTTGCAGACTATATCAGGTCCAGAGCAAACTACTTGTGGTAGTCTGCTCATATGGCAATGCGTATACTGTGTCCTCTACTTGGATTGCTCTGGCCTTTTCTCTACTAAAAAGTTCTACAAAGCCTTTTGCCATTCCTTAAAGTAAATTCTCTCCTTCCTACCTCAATAATACTTTGCTAAAACCCCCAAAAAGAGCACTAGTATAGGATTCCAGCTGACTCCTCAGTGATGAGTCTGTCTGGAGGACTTCTCTTAATTCTTCAGTTCCTTGCATGATGCTGTGACCATATAGGCATTTGCTAACTGTACACATTAATGGATATGTATTTTTTTCTAATATACTGTGGCTTTTAATTGTATACAGAAAAAAATCTCCCTCTCTGTTAGTAGATAGGGGTATGTGTTTATGTAAATACCGAGAAGTTCATTTTATATAGAAGTAAATAGGATTATTAGAATGTAAATCTCATCTAGGCCCCATTCTAGAATAAACTGTAGAAAACAAACAAAAGACATAATACCTACAGACACCTGAGTTTCTAAGTTTCTTAAGATGTATTGTTAGCTCTACATAGATGGCAGGTAAACTGAGCAATCAGAATATTCAGCCTCCCTCTCATATCACATACACTTACTATAAAACGTGTAAACAAACAACAACCCAGAGTGTTGCGCACTCATTTTTTGTGCATTCTTTCTGCACAAATGCAAGTCTGGCTCATGTTTATACTTCAGTGATTTTTGAAAGAAGATTAATGACATGAATATTTACAAAGAAAATGTCTATGTGACCAACATTTGTGCGTTCTTGAATATCAGTGTCACGGTGCTTTGCAACGGCTGCCTTTTCGCCACACAACCTTATTTTACGGAGGTGACAGGCTGTCACACGTAAGGTTTATTTCAATTACTTCTTTTACTGCTTTAATTCACAGTCTATTTTCAGTGTCTTTTCCTTTGCTTTTCATATGTTAATTGTGAGTTGAACCAATTAACATATCTAACAAATCCTAGAATTATTTTTTTTAATTCAGATTGAGGCATGTATTTCTGCTGCAATACATTAGCCTTTGCTAATAGTTCAGTTTCCAGTGCTTATCTACATTTTGGAACAAGGTTATGCCTATATTTACTTACTTTGTTGCTGACTCTCTGGCTTCATTCAATGCCCAATTTTAAGAACTGAGTTTAATGACTTTTATTTCTAAAGAGTCTTCTTAAACTCTATCTCTGAAGGCAATCTCTAATATTTCCTGAACAGTCCGATTTTTGTAGAAATACTATTGTGAACTCAAATAAGATAGTCTTCTGTTAGGCCATGTGTCTGGGGATGGAACTGTGAAGAAATGTGGGAAAGGAATTTGGGGCAAGAAAATATAGTTGCATTTTTTAAAGGATGGTATCTGAGATGTCAGGGCTGACAATAATAAATAATTACATTTATGCTTTATATGATATAAATATCATTTTATATGATTGTGATAAACAACAGCAAACATGCCAAAATTATTCAGTTTTATAGAAAACTATATTTTATATTCATTTGGGATATCAAGGGATTTTATATTTACCTTTCAGAGATGCTTCCTTTTTTCAAAATTACAGTATGACTGAAAAACAAAATAAGTCCAAATCTGCAGGTTATAGAAATGGATTTCCCCTGCAGCAGACAGCTTTTAGGTTAGCATTTGTTTACCTATTATCTATCTTACACCATCATGATTTTGTTCAGATGTGAATAAAAGAGAACTTTTGTATATTGAAATTTTAATTTTATCTCAAGCAATTTTAAGATCCACAGATCTAAAATCTTATGTATATGAAGGCATAACAGACAATGGCCTGTTCACTATCCAGGTCTTCATTTTATCAGGTAAAATGTAATTAATTGCAAATAACAGAAAATTGAACTCACATTGACAAATGACAAAGGAGATTTAGGTTCTTGCCTCATATCCACACAAAATTAGGGTCCACAGAGATCTCTTTTCCATCTCACAAATAACTAAAAAGCCCAGATTAATTTTAAGTGACTTTCAATATCACTGAAAGGTTTTCAACTGTATACTTTTCTAGTTGTGGTCTTCCTCCACAGGCTGGGATATCTTGTAGTAGTAAAATTGATACTGCAACTTAAGATCTCATATTTCTTTCCCAGACTGTCTGTAGGGAAAACTTCATTTTTTAAATCATTACTTAATATTCTGGTCTTGATTCTAGATCAATTAAATCCAGATTTTGAAGCAAGAACGTAGTAAGAAGGAATGCCAATTATGGCCCTTCTTGGAGATGGGAGATGGAACCAAACCCACTCATGATACAACACTGCAAAACAACGATGTAGGAATGGATGACATAGACAGAAAACAATGTCCACTGTCCTGCAATGATATAGACATTATATTTAAAGATAAATCATTGTAAATTCTGAAATCATGGCCACATATTTTGTTGTGTATTCTTTTCAAACTACAAAAACAATAAATGACCTTTGCAACAAAACTAATCACACAGATGCAGACAAGTAATCTGCCTCTTTCCTTCCATGCAAACTATCAAATCAATGTTTCAAAGACAACCTACCACACCAGAGATACATGACTAAAAATTATATCCAGCTATGTGCATATTGTATACTCATTTTTGTGAAAATAAAGAAAAGCACTCTCTCGTTTATTTTTGTTAATTTAGTCTATTTTTGGCTATGGCTTTCTTAATGACCAGTAAAAATCACATGGAAAATGGGATAAAATGCAAGACTCCTGTTTAACAAATTTCTTAAAAACATATCCCCAAAAGAAAAACATCTTCCCCTATCACTATCACCTAAGATCAGAAATAGAGTATTTTGAAACCCCAGAAACATTCCACTTTTTCCCACCAAACAATTCCATCACTTTCCCTAAAGAAAACCACTATCGAGGCTTAAAGTATTACCTTTCTCTACAACAATTACACCTAAATGTGCATCTCTGTATAATACGGTTTTGTTTTACCTGCTTTCAAATTTTTGACAAATGAAATTGTACAGTAAGTATACTTTTGTCTTTTCCTTCTGTAATATATATATTTATGAGATTTATCCATCAAAGACATAGTGCCATAGTTCATTCATTTTCCCTGCTGCATAGCGTTCTATTGAAAGATACCTATATCTATATCTAACATGCAATTACTGGTAGACATTTGATTTATTGTCAGTTTGGGACTATTATGAATAATGCTGATTTTTATATTTTTGAAAGTTTCAGTGAAACTATGCAAATATTTCTGTTAGAGAAATTTAGGAATAAAGTGGGAGAGTCATCTTCCAAGTTTTTTATGAACAAATATGATGTATCTAAGTAATCTTTTTAGCAGAGCATATTTGTCTATCAGGATAGTTTATTGTATATATACCTAGTCTTATGAGCTATAGCTATGCTGGAAAAAAAAAAAACAGTATCATGTTTCTTTAATCAGGTGTCTTCCTAGCAGGACTAGCAATATATGAAAAAGTAGAAACTGCAGTACTAACTCACTTCCCGTGTTAACTTATACCATGAATACTTGGTGCTTCTGTGAACCCAAATTGTGTCTTGGGGAGAAAAGTGATTTCAGGAAGCTGCATATGAGAGATTTAGGACCCCACAATTATTGATTAATAGTAAGCATTGTTGTGGTTTTCCTTTAGTATACTTTGCTAATTATGAGTAAAGCTCAGAAATGAATTAAGCTTGTGTATTATGCAAGTCTGCAAATTTAGCCCTCTGTAGTGGTGCCAAAATAATAATCATAACTGATATTTATAGTGATCTTATGTGAGGTAAGTTTGTAAATAACCGTAACAATACTAGAGTTTAGGAATATTATCATCTCTGTTTTATAAATAAGGAGATGGAGAGCTTATGTTACTTAAGCAATGCCACATAGCAATTATGGACCTGGATCCAGTCTGTGTTCCTAGCACTATATCACTGTTAGAATGCCTTATAGCTTGTGGGTATCTAGTATAAGGGATAATAACTTCTGGAAATATAATTTGTGGAGAAATACACAACACTGGTCCTCTACCAGATTTATTCTTTTAGTTGGTACAGGCTCTTCAGATGAGCTGGGTTGGGTGGGAAGAGTTGTTATGATTAGAATTATGATAAAAATGAATATTAGTTTAGTTCATCAAATAAATTGAATATATAAATACATCACAAAATTTCTATTTATACTCTATCTAGAATTAAAATTAATTTGTATACACTCTGGTGGTTCACAAAATAGGTCACTATGCAAATGAATATTTTTCACTGTTACTTTAACTTTTCACTCAAAGTGTAATACCATCCAATTTGCTCTATTGTACATAGAAGCTCTAAGAATATGAACAAACAAGAATAGACTTAAAAATTGTCTAGGACTAAGCTTTGTTTTCATCATTTTTCTTTCTCCTTCTATTTTATTTATACCTATAGTTACAAATTTTAATTATCACATAATCATTGTCTTCCTTTAGACTTTATTTACCACTTGTTTCATTCTCAATACCCTAATAACTTTTCTGCTCTAGACTTGTCGAGATGATGGCCTTGCCATAATATTCATTTCTACTTGCTCTTATTCAGTGTCTTTTTTTTTTTAATTCAGTGTCTTTTGATGTGTTCACATTTTTGTTCTCTTTTTCTTAAGATCTAGCTGTCTGATAAATTATCTTATCTAAATTGTGTCCTTTATCCAGTTAAGATTTATAGTTCCAAAAGTACTGATTTCAAATAAATTCTTAAAAGTCTGTTCATGCAATAACTCATTCAATATTTTATTTAGATTTCTCAATTAATTAACAAATTACAATTTCATACCAAGATTGATTCTTGTATCAGTGAGGGGCCTAGCAGCAAACAAATCACTCTTGACAAATAATTGAGACTAGTTTAATAAATAAAACTTTAAAAAGTTATAAACAAGATTTAAGACTAACAATTCGATATTCTGGAGCTAAGAAAAACAGGGAATTTTACCTTCCTTATCCCTAAAAAGATAGGGCAGGGATTCATTCTCCCCACCCTCTCATCTCTTTCTAGAGTTTTCTACTTTCCAAAACACAAACATAAATCCAAGAATAAGGGAATTCCTTCATACCATCCAAACAGAACAGTTTTCTGGGTCACAGAACATGATAGTGATGGGTGGATAGTGGAGTTGAAGGAAATTGCAGAAGAAATCCAACATAATTCTATTGACATCCTTTTTAAATATTTCTCAAAATGAAAATGTGTGTGGATGAAAAAAGTGACTCTCCTTTCCAGTGTGCACCTTCTTATGAAGAATGATCCCTAGTTATAGTATGAGCCACTCTAGATATCATGCCATCTTCAGTATCTGTTTACCTCATGGAATATTTATACTTCAAAAGAGAGCATCATTGCCAAGGGATGAACAATTTCCAAACATTACCAAATTAGCACAAAGTTGTGCCACAGTGTGACCCATTTCTAATAATTATTGAAGATATTTATAACACGGTAGAAGATTTTGAGGCATTACATGACTACACTAATAAAAATCTTCAGTGTTAAGATTTGAGAATAAGGATGCCTGGGTGGCTCCGTGGTTGAGCATCTGCCTTTGACTCCGGGATCGAGTCCCGCATCAGGCTTCCTGCATGGAGCCTGCTTCTCCCTCTGCCTATGTCTCTGCTTCTCTCTTTGTGTCTCCCATAAATAAATAAAATATTTCTAAAAAAAAAAAAAAAGATGAGAATATAAGTAATTCTGTTGCTTTATTGGGATATGTTTCTGTAATAATCCTTTTATTTAACGGGAAAAATATCTTCAGGACTCCCTTCTGTGTATATCAATGTCTGCTCCAGCTCTTGAATGTTTTTTATAACTGACATAATCTTTGTGAGAAATAGATACTACTCAAGAATTTTTAGTTGTTATTTTGTTAATGTTCATTGCAGGTATATTAAATTTTAATACCATAATTATAAACATCAGAGTGGCAAATAGTTATCTTTGACTACTCAGAAACCAGTCTCCATTATTAAACTATAATATTGATGTGGTTTTGTGAGTTTTCCTCATTTTGACACTGCTTAATCTTTTTCATGAGAAATCTACATCATCATCATCATTGTGCTAATAACTACCTGATGTTAAACATCCATTATGACATAAGGACTGTATTAATTGCTTTAATATATATTTATATTTGATATTTACCATAGTTCTATAGTTCATTCCATTATGTAGGCAATAGCCACATGTGATTCTTTAACTTTAAATTACTTAAAATGAAGCGACATTAAAATTTTAGTCTTACTAGTCACATTTCAAGTTCACAATACTGATGAACTGAACAGATTTAGAACATTGCTTCATCATATAAAATTTTGTTTGGCTATTTAACGAGATAGAAATAGTAAGTAACTTGAACATTTAGCCACAGAATGTCTTATTTCAGAGCTATAGTCACAAATTTCATCTTATACTGTATATTTCATGACAATAGAAACCATCTCTATCATAAATACAGTCTGCAATTTTTTAGCAGAATGACTATGTATAATAGAGCACTGATGTATTAGTGATGGAATGACTAAGTGAATTTTTAAAAATCAAGATAAATGGCTTAAAACTAATTTACCTAGCATTTGTATAAAAGATAATCATTAAATATCTCATTCACTGTATGACCTTGTATGGATTATCATGTCCTCTATCCCTTTAATACAAAGATAATAATTATGTATATGTTTTGTGTTCCTTTCATAATTTTAAATTTGTTATAGTATTGTATATCCCCAAATTAATTTCCCTATTAAAGATACTATATTCTTATTATACATTTTGCACATTGGTTAACTTTGTAAGACTTAATCCATCAAAACAGCAATCAATTTAGTTCTGAATAGTACTTGTCTTCTGAGTATGACAAAAGTAAAAATGAACTAAATGTTTCATTACTATTCCCACTGGATTTTACTCATGTATTTCCAATACTCATTTATTGTTATGACATTGTTTTATCAATTTACAAGTATGTAGACTTCTAACTGTGTTCCCCTGACTATTCATTGTATCATCCAAATTTGAATTATGCAAACTTTTCTTTCCATTGTGTCTCTGTTGTACACTAAAAATGGCATAAATCTTTTATTTATATTCAATTCCCCTAGAGATTCAGGTACTTTTATTCATTGAATGGTGTTCAGAGAACAGTTGTGAATATTGGGAACTTCTCCTCCTTCAGAGCTTGTATAGAGTTCATTTGATAACTAATATGCATCTGGGATTTTTTTTTTAGCTTCTGTATATTATTCACCTTGATAGGCAGCTTTCAACAGCTGTCAGAGAACAGCTTTCTGTACACTCAGGAGTGCTTTATTCAGATTTGTAAAGATTAACCAAGAATAAGAAAATGATTATGAATTATTTTAATGTGTGGAAATAAACTCCCTCTCTAGGAGCAAAATTTCAATAAAATTCTATATAATACTTCTAGTTTGTGGCCACTGAAAATTGTAACCCAATACTAGGAGCCAATAATCTGCTAATCTCAGCATAAAAATTATATTAATGAGAATAAACTCAGTTTATATTTCTAGATTCAGTGGTGTAAGGCTCTAAATTAAAGTCAACATTATGTGCTACCTTGACATTTAATAAGATTGGGATGGTCTCAAATGGCCTAACTGCCAGCAAACTTCCCCACTTTGCTTACACTGATAAGGTCCCCTAGTTAAACTCTTGTTATCTAAGGGGCCAGATATAATTCCAGCTCATCCATGAGTAATAGGCTTTAGTCTTCTGACAGCCTATAGAATTATTCAGAAAAGCTAATTACATTCTTCCATGGGAACACAGACCACACCACCCTTTCGACACTACAAAGCCTGGCTCTTCCCACAGCCTCTGGCTTACTCTGTTTCCAAGTACAGCCGCATATGGCCCTGCAAAACATAAAACGTCCTCTTTCCCTAAGTATATATGACTAATAATCTGCTGTCAATCTCATCTGCCCCATATTATGTATCTGTGTCACGCAATCCTCGCAACCTGGGGTAGAAATCCATCTCTTAACAAGGGAATGAGTAGAAAACAAATCAATTTGATGTTTTATTGAGTGTCACATGAGTAATATTTGCATAGTCGGTAACAGAAGTACCACTTACTATCCCAAATAACATATGTAAACATTGCAATCTCTTTTATAGCTAACTTCTTTAATAATGTATCTTTAATAATGTATTTATCACTAGGTTACCAAAATTATAAACACCTAAAAGACAGTGACTAGAACAAGAAAGTAGAAAAGACATAGTTCTTGGTACAATAAATGAAGATTAAAAAAACATGCTAGCCAATCAGAAGTAATAAGAAAATATTTCCTCAAGGAACTACCAGATACTGAGGGAACTCAAAGACACAAGCCAGAAAAACAGTCTTGAGCTGACACCATGATAGCCCAAGGAACAGGCCTGAAGAATAGAGATTGGGGTTTTACCACATTCATAAGATTATGTGACATTGATCTTTTACTCAGTGAAGAACTAGATTAACTGAAGAACCTGTCAGTAACTTGATTTAATTGGTAAATAGGTAAGCACACTATTGAGACACACTATTGAGACATATCCATCATATGCATATAATTCGAAATGTCTGGGTATTTTGGGAATTGCTAGGGATGTAAGGAAATTTGAATTCTCACATACTAGTTGTCTCTAATCTATGCTTGTCAAGAAGAATAAGTATGAAGTAAAATACCTTAAGAAAGAGGAAGTTCTACAGAGAATTGGTAAATGTCATGTTTCTTTTTTTAAGATTTTATTTATTTATTCATGAGAGACACAGAGAGAGGCAGAGAAAGAAGCAGAGGGAAAAGCAAGCTCCCTTTAAGGAGCCCAATGTGGGACTCAATCCCAGATCCCAGGATCATATCCTGAGCTTAAAGGCAGACACCCAACCACTAAGCCACCCAGGCGTCCTGTCTTTTTTTTCATTTCTCATCATAAATCACATCATTTAGAAATGTACATGTGTCCAATATAAAGTATATTTATATTACATTATCTAGGCTTAGCTAAATTAAGGCTCATAAACAGGTAAATGATCTAAAGCTTTTTTTTTCCTCCAAAAGAACCTAAGTCAAAAGTACTACTATAAGATCAAAGCATAATATAAAAATGATTGAAAATGATAATTGTTTTATCTAACCAACTCTGACATGATGTCAGCCAAAAAGTGAATTATCAAAATTATTTTAAATATAAATATAGCCCAGTGATCTTTATTGCTGGACCATACACTCCATGTATATTTTTTACTTGTTCAGTTGGGAAGCATAAAATCATTAAAAACAGAAAGATTTCAGTAATATTTTTCCTTTCTATTACATTATTTTTAATTTTATGTTTATGTGAATATTTTATAATGCATATATTGTCTTAATATGGAAGAGGAAAACAAATGCTTAAGTGTATTGACTAGAGAGTCATTAAAATAATGAATTTTGTTATCCAGATCCAATAGGGAATCACCCAGAGAAAAGAAAAGAGCTTAGTGGACAAATGGAGAAAAAAATTGAAGTGCTACTGGGTTGGAGAAGTCTTTGCTCTAGTTCACTAAGCCTGACTCGTAGTATAATAGAGTGGAGAGCAAGATTTAGGATTTAGAACATATATATGTTCTTGCTCCCAATGTTATTTTTAAAGTTATTTATTTCTTTTTGAATTTCTACTCTAACAATCTCTATCTTCAGCCTACAGGGAAATGAATCCAATAAACAATGGCACAATGTTTTCATTATGCCAGACCACTAGAGATGCAAACCTAAAATTTAATATCATTTGTTTTACTGAAACATAGAACCAGTCTTAAGAATTATCTAGAGAGTATGATTCATGTACGATGAATATATTTATATATATATATATATTTATATATAAATATATATATATTTTAAAAATGATAGAAGCTTGAAAATGCTGGGGCAGATAAGGGAGAAAAGGAAGGAATGAAATAGAAATAGTAAGTAAAAAGAGAGAGAGAATGAGAGAGAGAGGAAAGAGCTTGTAAGCAGCGTTTTATGTCAAGGGGGTATAATGCCTAGTACAGGCACACAGAAATCTCAGTTTGAAATTTGACTGAATATATGACTAACTCAGACTACATTATCCATAGGATTTTCTTTCACTAACACATGACCCACACTTCTGGCTTTTTCCAGTGTTGAGAGAATATAATGCCAACCTAAATCTTAAGTACTCCTTTAAGAGTAGAATTATTTCCTTTCTCCCTTGGTATGCATTTGCATTATTAGACTTTTTTAAAAGAATTTTATAGAAAATAAAGAGAAAAGAAACACACAACAGACAACAACCCATGGTCAGGAAGAAGGAAATAAAAATAGAATTCTAGATTTTATTTAAATCAACATTTAATCAAGTGTTGCTTCCATAATCAGTTTATGAAAACCAAGTCTCTAATACTATAACCATGTTTCAATCCTGTCTGGTTTAAATGTTAAAAACAGAACAAAACATGACAAAAGTTGGTACTAGAAAAAAAATTCTAATAAGGGACAGATTGTATACAAATTCTGGCACCATTTTATGTTCTAAAGTTGTCCTAATCTTGTATGACTACTTTTGTCCTTTCTTGTATGGAGCTGTCCAGGTTGTTTGCTTTTCTCTAGAAAATCTATACATTTTATTTGACAAGTATTTCTCTCAGCACCCTCATCAAGTCCTGACAGGACTATGCCTTCCTAACTTCCTCAGTCGTGATTACTTTGAAGAATAATCCTTAGGAAGTGATTAAGCCTGGTTCTTTCCTTCAATAAAGAAATATTGCTCTCACTATGTTTTGTTTTATTGGGCTTTTTATCTTGAGATAATTGTAGATGCACATGCAGTTGTTAAGAAATCACACAAAGAGGTCCTGTGTACTCTTTCCTAAGCTTTCTTCAAAAGTAATATCTTAGAAAACCGTAGTACAAAAGAACAACCAGGATAATAATATCCCTACACTCAGGATGAAGAATGATTCCATCACCACAGGAATCTTTCACAATACCCTTTCATAGATAAGCTCACTTCCCTTCCTGGCCCTACCATTTCCTTAGCCTCTGGCCACCACTAATCCGTTCCCCATTTCCATAATTCTGTCCTTTCCAGAATGGTTTAGTAATTATAACAATGAGGTACGTTATCTATTGGAATTGGCATTTTTCTCTCTGCATAATTGGCTGGAGATTGAGTCGCTGATTTTATCAATAGTTCATTTCTTTGCACTGCTAAGTAGTAATCAATGATCTGGATGTGCCACGGTTTGTTTATTAACTACCCACCCATCAGAGAATGCCTGTCCAGGTTTTGGCTATCACAAGTAGGGCGGCTATAAACATCTTTGTACAGGTCATCTGAGTGAACATAAGTTTTCAGTTTTTGTGTCTAATGCCCAAGAGTGCAATCCCTCCATTATGGTAAGTTTTATGTTAAGTTTAAGGAACTGAAAAACCACTTTACAGAATGGCTGTATAATTTTATATTCCAGCCGTGCAGTGTGAGTGACCCAGTTTCTCTGCAACCTCTTCAGCATTTAATATTGTTACCATTTTTTAATTTAGACTTTTTTTTTCAAGACTGGCTTGTTCATTCTCTTTCCTGTGCCTTTCCATATGAATTTTAAATTTTAAAATCATATTTTAAATTCTAGTTATATAATATGTTTAATTATAATTATATAATAATTAAATATTTAAATTATAATTATAAATTTAATAGATAGATGATAGATAGATAGGATTTTGATGGAAATAATGTTAAACCTCTACATTACTTTTGGAAACCTGACATCTTTATAATCTTGAGTCTTTCAGTCCAACAATACAGTATGCCTCTCCATTTACTACATATTCTTTGGTTTTTACAATGCTGTGTAGTTTGCAATATACAAGTCTTCCAATATGTTTTGTTAGACTTCTACACATATTTTTTGAGTGATTACAAATGATATTATATTCTTATTTTTTATTCATTGCTAATATACAGAAATACAATTGGTACCCTTATATCCCCCTTCTATCATGCGATCTTGCCAAATTCTTGTTAGTAGTAGGTGTTTTTTGTGGATTCCTTGGGATTTCCTACATACAAAATCATGCCATCTATAAATGGGGGCAATTTTATTTCTACTTTTTCTATCTTTATGCCTTTTATTTCCTGTCTTGTCTACTTGCACCAGATATAAATTCCAACGCCACATTAAATGAGTAGTAATAAAGAATATTCTTGCCTTGTTTGCAATTGTAGGAGAAAACATTCAATCTTTTAACATTAAGTATAATATTAGCTCTAGGTTTTTTGTAGATTTTCTTATGAAGTCAAGGAATTTCCCTTGTATTCTAGTTTTCTTAAAGTTTTATGATAATTGGTGAACTTTTTTTGCACTAATCTACTGATATAATTTTTCTTTACCCTGTTATGATAGATCATATTGATTCATTTTTAATATTAAAACACCTTGAAACCTTGAAATCAACTCTATTTAATCTCAGAGTGTATTACTTTTTATATATTTCTGAATTTTATTTACTAATATTTTGTTAGTGATTTTTCCACGTATATACATGTAAGGTAATTTATAATTTTTTGACTGTCTTCGTATGGCTTTGTTTCAGGGTAATAAGAACTTCATAGAACAAATTGGAAGTGTTACCTCCTCTTTTATTTTTTAGAAAAGATTTTGGAGACAGTATAGCTTTTCTTTAGGGACTTGTCCAGTAGAAATTCCTAGGTCTGGAGAATATATTTTGCATAGTCAGAGTGTTTTTTTTTTTTTTTTAAAGATTTTATTTATTCATGAAAGACACACACAGAGACAAAGAGAGAGAGAGAGAGAGAGAGGCAGAGACAGAGGCAGAGGAATAAACAGGCTCCATGCAGGGACCCCAATGTGGGACTTATCCAGGATCACACCCTGAGGCAAAAGGCAGATGCTCAACCACTAAGCCACCCAGGGATACCCTGGAGTGGGGTTTTTAATTATAAATTCAATTTTCTCAATTTTATAGGATTCTTCAAATTATCTAATTTATATTGGGTGAGTGGTGATCATTTGTACTTATTTATAAATCTATTTCATTTAAATTGTCAATTAATGTGTATACAGTTGTTCATAGTATATTCTTAATATCTTTCTGATGTCTGTAAGTCTAGTATCCCTTATATTGATAATTTGTGCCCTCTCAATTTTTTCTCTGCAGAGATTTATCACATTTATTGATCTTTTTAAAGAGCTAGGTCTCTGTATCATTGATTTTATCTTATTTTTCTGTTCTTAATTTAATTAATTTCTGGTTGTTGTTTTTTAAGATTTTATTTTTAAGTAATCTCTACACCTAACATGGGACTCAAACTTATAACCCTGAAATCAGGAGTTCTATCTGATTTCTACCAACTGAGCCCACCAGGTGCCTCTAATTCCTGGCTTTATTTTTATTATTTCCTTCATAGTCGTTGCCTGTAGCTTATTTTACTAGGTGATTGGAATGAAAATTAGGTGGATTTTTTTGTGGGGGAGAGTTTGTTTTTGAGAGACAGAGAGAAAGTTGTGAGCAGGGCAAAGGTAGAGATGTAGAGAGAGTCTTTTTTTTTTCTTTTTGAAATATTTTATTTATTTATTCATGAGAGAAAGAGAGAGGCAGAGACACAGGCAGAGGGAGAAGCAGGCTCCATGCAGGAAGCCTGACATGGGACTCGATCCCAGGTCTCCAGGATCATGCCCTGGGCTGAAGGCAGCGCTAAACTGCTTGAGCCACCGGGGCTGCTCTAAAGAGTCAAGAGTCTTAGGTAGGCTCCATGCTCAGTGCAGATCTCCATGGAGGGCTTGATCTCACAACCCTGAAATTATGACCTGAGCTGAAGAGTCAGGCACTTAAGTGCCTTTAACCAACTGAGCCACCCAGGCGCCCCTGAAAACTAAGATTATTGATTTAAGACCTTTCCTGTTTCAATGAATACATTTATTTATTTATTTTTCAATGAATACATTTAATGCTATGCATTTCCTTCTTAGCACTGGTGTCCCTGTTCCCTGATACTTTTGATATATTGTATTTTATTTTTTATTCAGTGAAGTCTATTATTTTTCATTTCCCTGAGTTGTCTTCTTCTTTGGTCCATGGATCATTTAGAAATGTGCTGTTTAGTTTCTAAGCATTTGGAGATTTTCCTATTATCCTTCTGTTATTGATTTTCTTCTGTTTAATTACATTGTGGTTAGAAAACACATTATGCATGATTTCAATTATTTTAATTTGTACAAGTTTGTTTTATGACCTAAGATATGCTTCACCTTTGTATATGATCTGTAGACACTAAAATGTTTATTCCACTATTGTTGGGTGAAATGTTTCACAAATGTTGATTAGATCCTATTGGTTGGTGGTGTAAGGTCTTCTATAGCCTTGCAGGTTTTATCTAGTTAGTCTATGCATTGTTGAGAAAAGGATGTTGACATCTCCAAATATAATTGTAAATTTTCCTTTTTTTACCTTTTGTTCTTTCAGTTCTTGCTTCACATTTTTGCAGCTCTGCTTTTGGTATCTGCACATTTAGAATTGTTGTTTCTCAATGCAATGACCCATTTATAATTATATAGTGCTTTCTCTGTTTCTGATAGTTTGCTTTAAAGCCCACTTAATCTCATTAATACAGCAGTACTAAATTTATTTGATTAAGGTTTGCATGCTAAATCTTTTTTCATTCTTTAACTTCTTTTTAGTTGTTTTTTCATTCTTTAACTTTTAACACCTGCTTATACTGTTATATTTGAGGTGCATTTCAGTTTCTTATAGTCAGCATTAACTGGGACATGCTTTTTTTAAACTCTCTTATTGAGGTATAATTGCCATATAACATTATATTGGTTTCAGATGTAGAGAATAATGATTTGGTATTTTTACATTGCAAAATGTCACCACAATAAGTGTAGTTACTATTCATCATTGCAGAATTAACTTTTAGGATTTATTCCCTCGGCAACTTTCAAGTATACTCTACAATATTATTAACTGTATTCAGTGTACTGTACATTACATCACCACAACTTACTTATTTTGTACCTGAAAGTTTGTACCTTTTGGGCCCCTTCACCGATTTTTCCCAGCCCCTACCCCTGCCTCTGCCAACCACCAATCTGTTCTTTGTTAATTAATGATTTTTTATTGAAACTTGGACATTTAAGATATTATGCTATGAGACTGGATCTTATTTAAACCTGCTTCAGCTGGTTTCCTCTGAACAGCTCCTGTAGTGGGATTCCAGATTCCTCACCTTCCCTCTTTGATGCTCAGTGAGGGGTAATCATTGTTTTTGCTGGATGGGAGTGGCTATTATAGCTTCCCACAGACCTCCAATGATATTAGCCTGACTGGGAGAGACATGGACACCTCATTATTGCTCCTTATATGGCCTCCAGTGACCCCACAGCGAAGGGGGTTAGTAATCTCTTAAGTGTTGGCCTATGGTGTCAATCATTATTCACCGGGACAGATCTGCTACTACTCCAGCAGAGGAAGCAGAGTGTCTCTGCTTCAGGTTGAGGTGGAAATCTAGGCTCTCTATCCAGTCTTAACTGATACCACAAGATGTGGCATTATCAATGCCTGGTGGGGATGAAAGTCCTGGGTCCCCAGATCTGTCCTCTCTGATCCCACCCTGGGCCTAATTTAGAATGCTTTGTTACAGCTTAGCAAGCAAGCAAGCATCCCCATTCAGTCTTTGTGGATGTAGGTGGGTCGGGTTTGACTCAGAGTCTTCTGTGAGGTTTGTTTGGAGTAGAGAGGTTTTTCTCTAAAAGCTTTTTTGTCCAGCTAGGCTGCCCTTTACAAGGTCCTTTGACTAGAAAGCAAAATTTTAAGGGAGTTTTTTGCCAATTCCCATTAGTGGTATAGGGGTTGCTGACTTCTCCAAGTCTGGAATTTATGATGCATAAAGAAAGCCAGTGAACTTACTGATACGATGTTCCTTGAGTAACAAGATCCACAGTTGACCTGCTACTATCTTTATCATTCAGAATTTTCTTATGTTTATTTTACATATAATATTAAGAGTATTTAGTTTTAATTGAGGGAGTTATAAAGACAGTATGCACACCCTATTATCCCAGAAGCAGATATTCTCTCATATATTAAATAAGTATCTATTAGGGTCAAAAGTATTATACTTCCTTAAATCCTCACCAAAAGAACAAAATAAATCATTCCTTTGATTTTTAAAAAAATTTCTGAAAGATTTTATTTATTTATTTATTTATTTATCCATGAGAGACACACAGAGAGAGGTGGAGACACAGGCAGAGGGAGAAGCAGACTCCACATGGGGAGCCCAATACAGGACTTGATCCCAGGACCCATTATCATGACCTGAGCCAAAGGCAGATACTCAACTACTGAGCCACCCAGCCATCCCTGTTTATTTGATTTTTTTAATAGACTTAATTTCTAGCCTTCATATTGCTAACAGTCTTTTAGTTGAATTAGCCCATCCAGCCCCTCACTTTCAGTTTAGAGAAGACGTAGAGACCCATATAACCCAATAGTTCCAGACTGTATTTTATCAGTTCTATTATGTCATTGATTATAAGATAATTATAACTATAATTAAATGGAAGTGAGTTATATATATATATCAATGACACATCCCAATTCCAATAATAATATAAATGACGGGTTGTCTAACTTGGGACAAAGAGAAAGATGTGTGCAATTTTCCTTTTCAAGTTTTTAATTCCCAACAATGCATGAAGGGTGCTTTTAAAACTTGCAAGCAAATAGAACAGCAGCAATGTAGAGCAACAGGTACACTTGTGACCTACCAGTATATAATCATTAAAACTATGATTCCAGGGATCCCTGGGTGGCGCAGCGGTTTAGCACCTGCCTTTGCCCCAGGGCGTGATCCTGGAGACCCGGGATGGAATCCCACATCGGGCTCCTGGTGCATGGAGCCTGCTTCTCCCTCTGCCTGTGTCTCTGCCTCTCTCTCTCTCTGTATCTGTCATAAATAAATAAAATATTTAAAAAAAATAAAACTATGATTCCAAAGAACACTTAATAATACAGAGCAATGCTAAAATTTGTTAACGCAATAATGTTATAAAATAAAACCAATAGGAAAGCCAAGTATGTTATCTTTTGTCCTTCCTTCTTACAAGGCCCTGATATTTTTGTACAATGTTCTGTTTCTCACTTTCATGTGGGCCATACCTCTGAAACCGTATGTTATGAAAGAGTAGAATTTTAAATATAGCTGAAGATACACAGAATATCTAATTTGTATTACCTATATTCACAATAGCAATAAAAATTTAAAAATCACATCTACAACTAAACGATTGGCCTTGTGAAATAGTATACAAAAACAAGCAGTCCAGCCTTTGAAAGCATTTGGGGTTCTTGATCTCTGGCTCCTCAGGGAAGTCAAGGTAAAGCTTAGGTTTAGCTGATTAAACTCTCTTTCCAGAGGTTTTGAATTTTGAACATAATGAAGCAAAGGATTATAATTTCTTTCATGTGAGCACTGGTGCCTGAATAACTGAATATTTTTTATCCTGATTTTTAAACTTTTTTTTCTGTTTCTAATTATAACAATTGAGCCTATAAACTTTCAGATAGCTTTAAAGAGTTCCCCCCTCCCCAGCCCACCACATTTTTTTTTAAGATTTTATTTATTTATTCATAAGAGACACAGAGAGAGGGAGAGACACAGGCAGAGGGAGAAGCAGACTCCCGACAAAGAGCCTGCTGTGGAACTCGACCCTAGACCCCAGGATCAAGCCCTGAGCCAAGGCAGATGCTCAACCTCTGAGCCACTCAGGCATCCCTGTCCCACCCCCCACCTCACCCCCAATTCATAATCAGAATTGGTTAATGTGGGATGCCTAAGTCTTCTGCCTTCAGCTCAGGGCATGATCCCGGAGTCCCAGGATTGAATCCCATGTCAGGTTCCTTGCATGGAGCCTGCTTCTCCTGTCTCTGCCTCTCTCTGTATCTCTCATGAATGAATGAATGAATGAATGAATGAATGAATTTTAAAAAAATAAATAAATAAATAAAAAAGAATTGGTTAATGTTACTATCTACTAAAGAAAAAAATAAAAGATCCCTACTGATATTTGCAAAAACTTAAGTAAACTTATAAGACAGCTTACCACAATTATAGAACTGAGCAAGTCATGACTTTATTTAATGATAATTTTTAAATTTTAAAAATTTGTCCTGTTTGTTTTTCCCTGTCATCAACAAAATAGGCAAAACTTTGGTATTGTTTGTATAGTTTATAAAGTCATTTTAAGAGTAAATAATGCTGAATATAAATCAGCAGGAATCAGAAAACTATGGCAAGTCAAAGAGAGGATTTGCTCTGTAGATTGCACAGCTCTCTATCCACATTTGTTTAAGCAGCTGTTGGCAACAAAGTAGATGTGAAAAACATTAGGTCGAGGTCATACCACCATGTATGATGAGCTTTGACAAAATGAAGTTTATAGTTAAACACTTAATTCATAGTCATTTTCACCAAAGAAAGTTCAAATAAAGAAAACTATGCATAACATTTTATTCTTTCTTCCCTCTTTCTCTTGTCCCTCTAATGATGAAAGAGTTGAATTGGTTTTGATGGTAATTGTATCAGGATCCCTAATCCTGGTTCCACCAAGGTCTTCCTCTAAAAATCATAGCATTTCTGCCTTTGCAATTCTGACTTTAACTGATGCTATGAGATTAAGGATATCATACCATGTCTAGAGCCCATATTTATGTGGGTCGCTTTTATCTAAAAAATTCCTATGGCCTTAAGGATAAAAGAAGTGTTGAATCTTAAATACTGCCATAGTATTTTAATCAAAGACAATATATTTTGGAAGTAATTTCTTATCTGATTTTGAAGCATTTGGGCAATGGATTTGAGGAGTTTTCAATATATTTTGTATATAATCAATTACTGTTATAAAAGCCACAACTAAATGAGCTATTCACAAGAAGTCTGTATGTTTAGTATTATACCTTAGAGTAGAATTGGACCTCATGTATGGGCTTCAAATACGCAGATTACAATATTTTGTATTATCTATTATTTTGGTAAACTCAAAAAAAAGTTTTTAAACTAGTACCACTTAAAAGTATTCGATATTCTTAGTAATTCAAGCTTCTCTTGAAGTAAATTGGTCAGTAGACTAAAATATCAGAACAGCAGACAAATTAAAAATGTCTGAATCTGGATCTTTTTGGTCATAATATATACACTTTATGCCAGAATGATCATTCTTCTATGCTTTATTTGAAAATAAATAATTTAAGTTGTTATGAATTCAAGTGAATTTTAAACTCTTATTTTAACTCAAAAATTAAAACAGAGAAAAATATGATATTTTTTAGAAAATTGCCTCAAGATAATATGTTTTTTGGTACAATACTATTTCAGTGTTAACTATATGCCCATATGGTAGAAATTACAGAATTAATTGGCAAAGAATATTATTCACTTGATGAGATAAGTACTGTAACTACAAATAAGAGTCTTATAATAATGTGTATTCTCCTAAAACTCATTGATCATTTAGATAGCAATGGTTTTTATTAAATGTCGGATTAACTATAATTGGATTATTTATTGTTGTTATATGTTGTTAAATTGAAATAGGAGCATTTTATAATATTTCACATATTTCATCTCAAGGATAGTAAACCCAGATATTGATAAGTAATTACAGTAAATTATATTAAGAAAGATATATAATATAAACAATCTTGAAGATGGCTAATAACCTAAAAAGCTATGTTTATCTGATCTCTGATTAATAAAAGTACAAAAAGTACTGAAATATGCAACATCCTATTTCCTGTCCTCAAATAGTTCCAAATCAGATGGGAAATTGCTTCAAAATACATTCCCTTTTTAAAAAATAATTTCAACATCTATTTAGAGCAGATCTCACTTGTAAAGCATACTTTCACACTATTATATAAATAATTGTTTTAACCCTTAACGTTTTCAGGGAAGGATAAATAGCATACAACATATTAATTTTTGCACATTATCCTTTTTGGCTAAGAAATTGTTGCAGATAAAAACTATCTTTACAAAGATCATGATATTTTAGCTATGTACATGAAGAAGAGGAGGAAGGGATTGGGTTGAACCATTTCATGAAGGTTACTGACATTAATTTGAGCTGTGTCTACTCATTTATGAAGCAGATATTAGGATACAGCATACCTATTTCACAAGATTAGTCAAAGGAAAAGACACTAAATGTATAGAAGTACTTTACAAAATATAAACAATGATATAAGGCAAAAAGTCACTGGATACACACCTATTAATCTGTATACACTTACAGATATTACACAAATACTAGAGGTATAGAGACATAAGCCTCTGTTTTGCACACACAAAGTGTCTGTGATCCTATTTCAATTCAAAACTATGTCATATTTAAAGAAAAAACACCCAATAAATGAGATTAAATCAAAGGCAAGACATCTTTCAAGAATATTCACATATCTGTATTACAATGGAAACAATTATGAAAACTCCAGTCCAATTGATCCAGTTTATAAATGAGGAAACCAAAGCCTGAGTTTAAGTTGTTTAAGATTACATAAGAAGTTAGCAATAGATAGATATGCTAAAGTTCATGATACTCTTCAATCTCTGATCCTCACCCCCTCAATACTCTACCCATCTCTTCCCCTAATTTTAGCCTTTACAACTCTAATAAAGTTACCATTACTCTAAAAAAAAAATGTCATATTTGTGTTAAATGTATACTTTTTTTGGTGTACATTTATATTGAATTAGACCCAGAAGCTTAATGATCAGTTGATTATTTAAAAGTAATCTCTACTCCCAGTGTAGGCTTTGAAATCACCATCTCAAGATCAAGGGTTGCATGTTGTACCTACTGAGCCAGCCAAGTGTCCTGAACAGCTAATTTAATTATATTATATGTCAGTTCCTTTCCAGGCTAAAGATCTGAAGCTCTGTTTTTTCTTTTCTTTTTTACATTTTTTTATTTAAATTCTAGGTAGTTAACATACAGTGCAATATGGCTTTCAGGAGTAGAATCCAGTGATTCATCACTTATATACCAACCCAGTGCTCATCACTAGTGGCCTTCTTAATGCCCACCTCGCACATCCCACCCTTCCCCTCACTTCTATCCATCAATCCACAGATTGTTCTCTAACGTTAAGTGTCTCTTGTGGCTTATTTCCCTCTCTCTGCTTGTTGTTGTTATTATTGTTATTGTTGTTCTCCGCCCCTGATATGTTCATCTGTTTTGTTTCTTAAATTCCACAATGAATGAGATCATATGGTATTCGTATTTTTCTGACTGACTTAATTTGCTTAGCATAATACCCTTTAGCTCCTCTAGCTCCATCCACATCACTGCAAATGGCCAGATTCCATTCTTTTTGATGGCTAAGTAATATTCCACTGTATGCATATGTGTATATATGTGTGTATATGTATATACACATACAGGTGTGAGGTAGTAGCTCATTATGGTTTTGATTTGTATTTCCCTCATGATAAGTGATGTTGAACACCTCTTCATGTGTCTTTAGCCATCTGATTGTCTTTGGAAAAATGTCTATTCATGTCTTCTGCCTATTTCTTAACTGAATAATTTCTTTTGGGTGTTGAGTTTAATAAGTTACTCATAGAGTTTGGATACCAATCCTTTATGAGATACCTCATTTGCAAATATCTTTTCTCATTCTATAGGCTGCCTTTTAGTTGTGTTGATTGTTTCCTTTGCTGTGCAGAAGATTTTTATCTTGATGAAGTCCAAAAGTTCATTTTTGCTTGTTTCCCTTACCTCTGGTGTTGTATCTAGTAGGAAGGCACTAGAGGTACTAGAGGTAGTAGGTCAAGGTCAAAGAGGTTGATGCTTGTGTTCTCCTCTAGGATTTTGATGGTTTCCTGTCTCACATTTAGGTCTTTCATTTCTTTTGAATTTATTTTTGTGCATGGCGTAAGAAAGTTTTGTTCCAGTTTCATTCTTTTACATGTCAGTGTCCAGTTCTCTCAACACCATGTGTTGAAAAGATTGTCTTTTTTTCCACCAGATATTCTTTCCAGCTTTGTTGAAGATTAGTTGATCATATGGTTGTGAGTCCATTTCTGGGTTTTCTATTCTGTTTCATTTGTCTGTTTTTGTTCTAGGACCATACTGTCTTGATGATGACAGCTTTGTAATATAGCTTGAAATCTGGAATCATGATGCCTTGAGTTTCGTTTTTCTTTTTCAGGTTTGTTTTGGCTATTTGAGATCTTTTTTAGGATTGTTTGTTCTAGCTCTGTGAGAAATGCTGGTGACATTTTGATAGGGATTGCATTATATCTTAGATTCCTTTTGGGTAGTATAGACATTTTAACAACATTTGTTCTTCCAATCCATGAGCAGGGAATGCTTTTCCATTTCTTTGTGTCCTTTGTGTCCTATATTAAAAGAATATAGATCTTTTACTTCTTTGATTAGGTTTCTTCCTAGGTATCTTATGGTTTTTGATGCAATTGCAAATGGCATTGTTTCCTTGATTTCTTTTTCTGCTGATTTGTTATTGGTGCATAGAAATGTAACAGATTTCTGTACATTGAGTTTATATCCTGTAACTTTGTTGAACTCGTGTAATAGTTCTAGCAATTTTTTGGGTGGAGTCTTTCAGGTTTTCTAGATTATAATGTCCTTTGCAAATACTGAAAGGTTGAGTTCTTTTGCCCATTTGATGCCTTTTATTTCTTTTTGGTTTCTGATTGCTGAGGCTAAGAAACACTTCCACTCTTATGCTAAGTAGTAATGGTGAGAGTGGACATCCTTGTCTTGTTCCTGACCATAGAGGAAAGGCTCTTAGGTTTTCCCCATGGAGTGTGATATTAGATGTGAGTCTTTCATATATGGCCTTTATGATATTGAGATATGTTCCCTCTATCCCTACTGTGTTGAGGGTTTTTATCAAGAATGGATGCTGTACTTTGTCAGATGCTTTTTCTGCATCTATTGAGTGGATTATACGGTTCTTATCCTTTCTTTTATTAATGTGGCATATCATGTTGATTGATTTGTGAATATTGAACCAGCCCTGTAGCCCAGAAATAAATCCCACTTGACCGCAGCGAATAATTCTTCTAATATACTGTTGAATTCAATTAACTTGTTTCTTGTTGAAATTTTGGCATCCGTGTTCACTGGGGATATTGACCTGTAATTCTTGTTATTGGGGTCTTTGTCTAGTTTTGAAATCAAAGTAATGCTAGGAGTTTGGAATTTTTCCTTCCATTTCTATACTTTGGAACAATTTGAGAAGAATAGGTATTAACTCTTCTTTAAATGTTTGGTAGAATTCCTCTGGGAAGCCACCTGGCCCTTGACTTTTGTTTTTTTGGGAGATTTTTTTATTACTGATTCAACATCTTTGTTGGTCATGGGTCCGTTCAAATTTTCTGTTCCTCCTGTTTCACTTTTGGTAGTTTGTATGTTTCTAGGAATTTGTCCATTTCTTCCAGATTGCCCAGTTTGTTGGCATATATTTTTTTTTCATAATATTCTCTCATAATTGTTCATATTTCTGCAATGTTGTTTTTATCCTCTCCTCTCTCGTTTGTGATTTATTTATTTGAATCCTTACTCTTTTCTTTTTTGATTAAGTCTAGCTAGGAGTTTATCAATTTTATTAATTCTTTTGAAGAACCAGCTCTGAGTTTCATTGATCTATTCTTTTTTTTTTTAATGTTTATTTATTTATGATAGTCACACACACAGAGAGAGAGAGAGAGAGAGAGAGAGGCAGAGGGAAAAGCAGGCTCCATGCACCCGGAGCCCCACGTGGGATTGGATCTCGGGTCTCCAGGATCAGCCGTGGGCCAAAGGCAGGCGCTAAACCCCTGCGCCTCCCAGGGATCCCTCATTGATCTATTCTATACTGCTTTTGTTTGTTTGCTTCTATATTAGTTCTGCTCTAATCTTTATTATTCCCTTCTTATGCTGGTTTTAGGCTTTACTTGCTGTACTTTTTCTGGCTCTTTTAGATGTAAATTTAGGTTTGGAGTTGAGACTTTTCTTGTTTCTTGAGGTAGGCCTGTACTGCAATACACTTCCCTCTTAGCACTGCCTTTGTTGCATCCCAAAGGTTTTGGGCTGTCATGTTTTCATTTTCATTTGCTTCCATGTATTTTTTTTAATTTCATCTTTAATTTCCTGGGTAACCCATTCATTGTTTACTAAGATGTTTTTAACTGCCATGTATTTATGGTCTTTCCAATTTTTTTGTTGTGTGTGGTTGACTTAAAGTTTTACAGGGTTGTGCTCTGAAAATATTCATGGTATGACCTCAATATTTTTTTACTGTTGAGGTCTGATTGTGAGCCAGTATGTGATCTTTCTAGAGAATGTTCTGTGGGCACTTGAAAAGAATGTGTATTCCACTATTTTAGGATGAAATGTTCTGAATATATCTGTTAAGTCCATCCAGTCCAGTGTGCCATTCAAAGCCACTGTGTCCCTGTTGATTTTCTGCTTAGATGATCTGCTGTGAATGGAATGTTAAAGTCCCCTACTACAATTGTATTATTACCATTGAGTTTATGTTTTTATTAATTGATTTATATATTTGGGTGCTCCCAAGTTGAAAACATACACATTTATGATTGTTAGATCTTCTTGATGGATAGACCCCTTAATTATGATATAATAATGCCTTTTTTCATATCTTATCAGTCTTTATTTTAAAATCTGGTTTGTCTACATGATAGAACCATATAAGTACAGCTACTCTGACTTTCTTTTGATCCATTAGCATGATACATGGCTTCTGCATTCCCTCATTTTTAATCTAAAGATATCTTTGGACCTAAAATGTGTCTCTTGTAGGCAGCATATAGATGTGTCTTTTTTTTTTTTTTCTCTTTTCTGATGCCCTGTGTCTTTTGATTGGAGCATTTGGTCCATTTACATTTAGAGTTAATATGGAAAGATATAAATTTAGTACCATTTTGTCACCTGTAAATTTCGTGTTTCTGGTGATATATCTCTGTTCTTTTTTACCTTTTGTTGTTTTTGGTCTTTTTTCCCCCACTCAAAGAGCCCCCCTTAATCTTTCTTGCAGGGCTGTTTAAGTGGTCACAAACTCCTTTAGTTTTTGTTTGGAAAACTCTCTATTTCTCATTCTATTCTAAATGACATTCTGGCTGGATACATATTTTTTTTTTTTTCCATCCAGCACATTGAATGTACCCTGCCTTCTTTTCTGGCCTGCCAAGTTTCAGTGGACAGATCTGATGTACACATGATCTGTCTTCCTTTGTACGTTAAGGACTCTGTTTCCTATGATGCTTTCAGCATACTTCCTGTCTCTGTATTTTGTGAATTTCACTATGATATGCCCTGGTGATGTCTGGCTTTTGTTGAATTTAATGGGAGTTCTCTGTGCTTCTTGGATTTTGTTGTCTGTGTCCTTCCCCAGATTAGGGAAATTTGCAGCTATAATTTGCTCAAACCTCCTGCCTCTTTTTCTCTCTTTTCATCTACTGGGACTCCTATCATAAGACTGTTATTATGCTTTAATAAGTTGCTGAGTTCCTTAAGTCTACCTTCATAATCCATTTTCTTTGTTTTCCTCTTCTTTTCAGCTTAATTATTTTCCATAATTTCATCTTCTATATCAGTCCTCTGCTTCATCCATCCTTGTTTATATGGCACCCATTCAGGTTTTGCATCTCTTTATAGCATTTTAAAAAAGATTTTATTTATTTATTCATGATAGACACAGAGAGAGGCAGAGAGAGAGGCAGAGATAGGAGAAGCAGGCTCCATGCTAGGAGCCCGATGTGGGACTCAATCCTGGGACTCTGGGATCATGCCCTGAGCCAAAGGCAGATGCTTTACCAGTAAGCCACCCAGGTGTCCCAGTTACAGCATCTTTAATTTCATCCTGGTTAGCCATTTGAGGTCTTTATCTCCACAGTAAGGGATTCTCTAGTGTTTTTTTTTTTTCTTCTTCTTCTTCTTTATTCAAGCCTAGCTAGTATCCTTATAATTGTTGTTTTAAATTCTAGTTCAAACATCAAACATATATAGGTATTGATTAATTTCCGGCCATCATTTCTTCCTGTTCTTTCTTTTGGGGTAAATTCCTCCATCTTGTCATTTTGGAGGAAAGAAAGAAAGAAAGAAGAAAGAAAATAACGAAAGGAAAGAAGAAAGAAGAAGAAAGAAAGAAAGAAAGAAAGAAAGAAAGAAGAGAAAGAAAAAAGAAAGAAAAAAAAGCAAAAAAGAAAAAAGAAGAAAACAAACGACAAGAAAAACAAGACAAGAAAAGAAAAGCCCGAACACCAAAGAACAAAAAAAACCAAACCGCCAAAGAACAAAAAAAGGTCTCCTGGTGTCGCCCAGTTTAGCACCTCCTTTGGCCCAGGGCGCAATCCTGGGACCCGGATGGAATCCCACATCGGGCTCCTGTGCATGGAGCCTGCTTCTCCCTCTGCCTGTGTCTCTGCCTCTCTCTCTCTCTCTCTCCTGTGACTATCATAAATAAATAAATAAAATAAGAAAGAAAAGAAAAGAAAAAGAAAAGAAAAGAAGAAAAGAAAGAAAGAATGCTTGTGTGGCTCAGTGGTTGAGCATCTGCCTTTGCTCAGGGTGTGATCCTGGACCTGGGATTGAGCCCTCATTGGGCTCCCTCTGCTTATGTCTCTGCTTCTCTTTCTGTGTCTTTCATAAATAAATATAATTAAAAAAATAATTATAATAAAATAAAAAATAATTAAATAAAGGAAGCTGGATCCTAGGTGTGTTTTTGTGTGCTTGTTAGGCAAAGCTTGGTAGGAAAAAAAGGAAAATAATTAAAAATAATTTTAAAAAGTAAAATGAAAAAGTATAGTAAAATAAATTGGTCATTCTGTATTCAAAAAAACAAAAACAAAAAGCCAACCAAACCAAAATACCTAAGACAGCTACATCCTGTTTCCCCTAGAGCTGAAGCTTTTCAGCACTAGATTTGGTGCATGGGAGGGGTTTGTGCTGGCCTTTTGGGGGAGAGCCCTGCTGCTCTGACTCTCAGGCCAACTTGCTCTAGTGAAAATGTACCTTCCAGTATGTTGTGGGACAGGACTTGGTGTAAGCAGCTCCAGTCTCCACTTGGTGGCACTTTTGTTTCCCTCACTGAGGTCAGTCACTGCTGGTGGGCGAGCTGAAGGGGAACCTATACCTGCCACTCTTCAGGAAGTCCCCATAGACAAACAAACAACTGCCTCTCTTGTTTCCCCTGCTTCCATCAGATCCCTACCGTCACCCTGTCTTTGTCTGAGCTGCCCACCTTTCAGGTGGCACAGCACTCCTGTATTTTATCTCGGGCTTGACTGAGTTTCAAAGCCCTACACTTCAGAGATCCCCATAGGATAGACCATGCTGATCCTTTGGGGAAGGGTCCCACCGCACTATGGCTGGTCCAGGTTTGTCCCAGAAAACAGCCACATGACAGTGCAGTGGTTCAGAGTTTGGTAAATCGCAACACACTGTCATTGCCAGGGTTTGCTTCCCTTGGCCAGTGTTTTGCTCTCATGCTGGCAAACAGGGTGCTCAGTGATGCCTGCAGAGTCTTTTGCCCACGGAGAAGCCATATCACCTCCCCCAAATGCACTCAAAGCAGGGAAACTGCCTCTCCTGGCGCAACAGAGGGGATCCTCAAACATGCTGCCAGTCCCTGGGGCTTGATCCTGCTTCCCCATCAGAGCACCACTCAGCTCACCAGACACCACCCTGGGTGTGGCCTTCACCTCCACAACTTCAGATCCTGCTGTTTGTAAAAAACTGACAATATTTAGACCCTCTCCTTTTTCCACAGTCAAAGATTTTGGGGAACAGTCTTCTTGTGCAGCCCCCTGCACATGATTTCACTCTTTTTTCTTTTTATTCTTTCTCTCTGTGTCATTCTCTCTTGCTTCTCTTGCTCCTCTCTCCTTGATCAGGTCTCCTTCCCCTCTGTAGTGTTCACGGGTCTTCTATCCCCCAAATCCGCTCTCCGCAGCTCCTACCTTCCACAGGTCATTTTTGTTTTCTGCTTAAAGATATGCAGATTTGTTCTCTAAGATCTCTAATTGACTTCTTGGGTGTTCAGAATGATTTGATATTTATCTAACTATGTTCAAGGGAGGAGACAAGCTTAGAGTCGTCCTTACTCCTGCACTGCTGAAGCCCTCATAACAGCTTGGATCTAACAGAAATATAAATAAAAGATAGTAAGCTTCTTTGGAGCACATTTCAGTTTGCAAAAAGGAAATAAAAATTGAACGTGATCATCATAGAGTTAATCTGATCAGAAAGAAAAAAAAAAAGAAACAAAAAAAGAAAAAAGCCAAACACACTTTTTATCTCATGTTTAACATTAGGTTGACTTAAAATCCATGAATCATAAATTGGTCAAAAGTGCACTGAATTTTGTTGGTTGGATTTCTAATGAGGACAAAATTCCAAAGCTTCTGTTCAAGAGGATGTCTTAGTCCTGTCAGGAGAGAGCAATGGAAAATCCTGAGATCATCTAGCACTCACACTACACGTGGAAATTAATTGGATGTCATTTGTGCTAATAAAAGGATTACCACTTTGGATATAAGCTGTTCTGTGTCTGCCCAACTGCACACTTTTATCATAGATTTCTCCAGAATAAGGGAGCTATTGTCACATCTGTTTGTCAGTGAGAGAAGATAATCATGGATGAACATAATACAGGTGAACTTCCCAAAGGTATGAGTTGGAAGAAAAAGAAGGTCACAAGAAGGCATGCTGTGTAGAGAATACCTGGACACAAAATGTCAACCCAATAAAAAATGTGATATTACTGAGATTCTGAGGTCAAGAGACTCTTGAAACCTGTTTACTGCCTCAACATTAGCATCATGTACACAATGTAACCCGGGACATTGAGAAGCCATGTCATAATTATAAACTCCTTATCACAACAACAAGCGTTTGATTTGTTTTCACTATTTTAATACTCAGGTTCCATAGCTAGCAATATTTTTCTTTTTCATTGTAACTTTTCTTGTCACTGTGCAGTTAAATTCTCTGCTAGGTAGCTTAATCACCTGCTCCAAAATGAATGTTTCTTAGTTCCTAAGACATGGCTATCATCTCAAGGAAGATTTGTAACTAGTTTACTGAAATGTTGGAGTCTGAACATGCAGTAAATCTCCAAAGGTTCTGTGCATTTTGTTTCTAGGACAATTTTAAAAATCGTGTTAGAAATAATAACTGATTTTTCTGCTTGAAAAACCCTTGTCTCAGGCACAAACAGAACATACTCTTGTGCCTTATACTTTGATTTCAAAAAGTGTTGCGTGGATAGAGGACATGCAGACATTTGGAGATTTCATGAGTGCTGCTAGACACATGCACTGACAGTGTCTATATGCAATTAATACCCACTGGACACTGACTTGAATAGAGAAAGTGTTTAATCTTCATAAGATTAAGACAAAATCTAATCATGTAGGGAAAAGTAGATGAAGTATTGATATCATGATTCTGGCAGTATTATCTCTCTTTTTTGGAACTTCATTTCACTACTAACCCATTTCTGAATTTCCTTTAATAGTGGCCACATGCACACTGAGGCATAGATGTTTTCTTTAAAAATATTGGATAGAGAAGTACATACTTTTTTAAAACAGACAAGAGCAAGACAATTGCCTCGATTTTCCACAAGGCATTGGCTCTGGAGATACTGTCTATGGGGTTAAAATGAACAGTGCTTTAAAATTGTCATCAGGTAGCTTTTCCCCTGCCTTTCAGAGTTCCCTTTGTACTTGTACATTTGAGGAAAGTGGGTGGGGTTTTCTTTTTAATTTTTACTCTATCCTTGTAGAATCTTCTTTTCTACAATTGCTTCCCTTTTATCCTAACTTCCCTTTTTAAAGTAGCATTGAACCTACATTTGCTACATTGTGTGAAAGTCTATAAAAAATCACTCATCCTTCATAAAGATGCTTGTATTACAGTTCTCAACTTTGGGGTACGGTGATTTGAACACAGATGCAATTCCTATGAATGTACCTATCACTTAATTCTCTGTACCACTACTGCAACATTAAATGGCTTTATGTAGATAATCAAACTCATTAGCAATGTAAAGAATGCATGTTAAAATGACAGTGAGATATAATTTCATAGTGACTAGAAGGAAAATGATGTCAGATTACCAGGGTGGATGAGAATGTTGAGTACTGAGACTCTTACCTTACTTACTACTGTTGTGAGTAGAAATTAACATAACCACATTGTAGAGAGTGGGAATTGCATCATCGCTACACATGTAAATAACTTATGACCCAATTCCATGGTTAGGGGATACTCTAGAGAAATTCTTACACATGTGCTTTGATAGTAATGGCTGAAATATTCCTAACAATCTTCAAAAAATGGCAAAGATTCAGTAAGGATTTGGAAATCTCGTGTTTGTTTGTTTTTTTTTTTTAACAGATAGAATTAAACATAAAAAATGTTAATAGATATAAGTTTGTTAAGTACATATCAGAAAAGGTAGAAAGAAAATAGTTTTTCCCAAAGATAGAAACTATAGGAAGCAGCTAATAGCCCTAAGGCCAAGGCGGGATGGTGGGGGATAAAAAAGATTGAATATGTTGAAACTCAAGAACTTAGAGAGAAAGCCCTGCAGAGCTGAAAAATAGTCAAGATCTCTGAGACAGAAGTGGTGGGCTTGGATCTAGGCTTTTGGGTAAGGGACCCAGTTATCCGGTACTGGTGGTGTCTCTGAGGGGGTACAATAAGGTTTTGTAAATTGGGATGAAACTACAAAGCAGACCAAAATATTGCTACTGATAGGAATTACTATTGCTGAGATGGAGATGTTTGCTGGAATGATTATCAAAAGAAGCAGTCAGGAGCAAGAGGAGGCAAGTAGGCAGAAGCAAGACCCTTCCTCCTCTTCTTGCTTCGTAGTCTCTTTAGAACACCGAGATTAATGGAAACTAACCAGGGGTCAGCTCACAAAGTGGAGATGTGATTTGCAGAAGTTCTAGCCCAGAATCTCAAAGGAGGGTATAGGATTATGTTTGGAGTTGAGGACCAGTAACCTAATAAATGCTCAAACTGGAAATAATCTCACTGTCCATCATTGCATTGACACAAAACTATGGCATGTCAACTAACATACTATGCTTCTGAATGAGTTAACGAGTCTATAAAACATTTTTTTGCAGTGAAACACAAGAAATATTTATTTCTCACGGGTCAGCAGGAGAGCTATTTATCTCAGAAAGACTAGGAGTTCGTTGACCTAGGCTTGACTAAGGTAACCCTCTGTCCAGATCCAAGGTCCAAGTCTAGCTGTGTTTGGTTTGTTTGGAACTCAGACTGCAGGAACAGCAGTAATATTAGTGATGGCAGAAGCACATATGGGCAAGCTAGAAAAGTTTCTTTAAGTTCAAATTCCTTTAAGACCTAGGCTTGGAATTATACTATCACTCCCTTACATCTAATTTGCCCAAGCAAATCACAGAACCAAGTCCAAGTCAAGGAGCCAGGAAGCACACCCCACCAACTCCTCCTTCCCAAGGTAATGTCAAACTTGTAGGGGCTGGATATTAAAAAGAAAGAAAAAAAATGTGATCACTAGTTCAATTTGCCATTGTCTTCTCTCTTGGCTACAACTATTCATAACCTCCCACTTGCAAATAGCACTCACCCTCACATTAGGACCCTGTAAGGCTCATCCGACTCTGACACCAAGATCTCATTAAATACATTATGCCCTCAGATTTGATTGAAGTTGCTTTTGATCCAAAACTGTGAACTAAAAAATTATCTGTTCTGCACACAACCAACCATCAATCATCAAACATTGACAGTTTGACATGAAAACCACAATAAACACTATTGTTAAAAAGGGAAGAATGGGAAGGATGTGACAGTCTTTAGTGCATAGAAATTCTGAATTTCCACTGGGAAATGTTAAGTACCCTACCCCCACTTAGAGTACACATAGAACCCTGTTTCGGCTCCCATTCCACAACATGGGAGTGTCTCCCATAATCTTGGCTCTATGTGTTTTGCATTTCCTGCTCCCTGCCTGTAGAGAGTTGGGGGCTCAGATGTCTTCATTATATTAAACAGAGTCTCATTTCATTCCAGTTTAGGCTGTCAATGCTTTTGCCAATATGACCGTCTCTAAAAACATTTTGGGCTTTCCAAATATTTTATTCTAATCAAATTAATATGCCAAAAGTCATACACATAATGCTTTTTTAAGATGTGCCTCTTTTTCTGGAAGCAAGAAGAAATATTTTGAATACATCAGCTTTCTGCAGGTCTATTTTCTTAACCTTCCTTGGAGTCGATTTCTAGTTGAAATGATAAGTTGTCACCATAACTCTTTTAAAGTTCTTAACAAAAAGTCATGATGATTTTGGCCTTGGCTATTTCTGCAAAACCAGTGCCACATATTTTAAGATTGTGTTCCTCAATTTGAGGCTAAAACATGTCAGCATGGTCATGGTCTGGGCCCGAATTTAACAGACAGGAAAATATATTTGTCCATGATGAAGCCTTAGCAAAAGTATAGATGCAGAGATGGGTAAAGAATTGGGACCAATCCTTAAACAAAACACCAGTGACAAGAAATCAACTCCAGCTACATATATTGATATAGTTGCATTATAATATATTAGAGGTAACTGAAAGAAGCAAATCACAGAATATACACCATATGTTTACATTTATTTATTTATTTTTTAAATTTATTTATGATAGTCACAGAGAGAGAGAGAGAGAGAGAGAGGCAGAGACACAGGCAGAGGGAGAAGCAGGCTCCATGAACCGGGAGCCCGACGTGGGATTCGATCCCGGGTCTCCGGGACCGCGCCCTGGGCCAAAGGCAGGCGCCAAACCGCTGCGCCACCCAGGGATCCCTACATTTAAATACAATTTGAAACATGCAAAATTGAACAATGCATATTTTAAGAAACACATTCAGCTAGAAATATTTTTAAAGAATATCAAGAAACCATTCATCAACTTTATGATAACTTTTAACTCTAGGAATGGTAAAAATGATGAGATAAGGAAAGAAAGTGCAGGGGCTTCGACAATAATAGTAGTGTTAGGGGCTTTTTAATTAGTATACTAGTTTTCATTTACTATTATTTTTGTTTTATCTGTTTCTAAATTGTATGAACAGTTTTTTGTGTGGATATGTGTATACTACATTTATATTACAGAGGGGTGTTTTAATCTACTTAGCTTTGAGAACAGTGAAAATCAAGGAAGTACATAATGAGAGATGTGGTTAGTCTTGTTTTCCCTAGAGGAGAGAAGGGTGGAGGATGTGAACAGGGGAGGACAGAATGGAGGGTTAAGCCAAGAGCATGGCCAAACTACATAAAATTCAAAGTTCCCTTGCCCATTCTTTTTCCTATGCTCAACAATGCAAACTGGAGTAATTCCTGTTCTCGTTATAGGCATAAACATTAAAAAAGATGAGTACCACTGTGTAATTAAGTGATATCCAGATGGAAGCAAAAGAAAAATTGACCATCCAATTCAGTGATGAAAAAGAGAAAGATAATCAGGTTTATGAAACATCATGAAAAATTAAATCTACAAGCTCACAAATTTCTTTCAGTCTACTCATGATTTATTACCCAAAGCTACATGGTAATTTAATAATACTTTGGAACAATTGAAAGAAAGATTTAAGAGACTGGCTTTGAAAAGACATAAAAGCTTTTCTTTTGTTAAGTTGCCTCATAATGAAGAGAAGGAATCATATTAGCTGAAAGTAATATGCCAACAGGATGCTCCTTCTAATTCATAACAATTCAAAAATACACTGGTGTTGAATTTTTAAGTATTAATCAAATAGATAATTCACTGGTCTAATGGTAGGTATTTGAGATTAAATACCTTAGACTCTAAAACTTTTACTGCAATTATCAGCAGAGATCTCCTTTGTAAATTTTAAATATGTTTGAATATGTGCATACATTTTACATACATTTATTAATACTTAATCCATATTTTAAATAAATTTAAATCATGAAATTAAGTCCTAATTTTATAAAAAAATGACAGAGAACAATTACCTTTTGTAAAATGCAATTAAATTCAGTAATATCAAGGGGATGTATTTTTCCTTAAAAAGCACCAGCAGTAGCTAATCAAAAGAATCACTGCATATTTGATTAATAGCAACTTGCATTGGTGTTATGCCCGTATATTTAGGGCACAAAGGTTTAATTATTAATGCAGTATTTGAAATGAGTATGTTAAGATAAATGTGACCATTCATCCTCTCTTTTTATTTTCAAAAGTCTTGACAAAAAAAAAAAAAAAAGCTGTTGTCTCTGTTTCCAGTTAACTCTTGGCTATTGGATATATCTTGTAGGCAGCTAAAGAAGCATCAATAACTAGCTCCTAATCAGCCCTTTGGTGGCTCATCCATTAAATTAATTTGCATCTTCAACCACTCATCTTTGAAGTCCTATTGAATCAAATGATCTTATTTTAAAAAATCATGTAGGATTTCACTGTTCGAATCACAAGGCTTTTCTCATTAAGTTATAGAAAGCTTATAAAACAAAATGAAACTAATGTTGTCTGGAAACTCTTCTTTGATTCCATGATTAGAAAGAAAACCACTTTTAAGGATACTTTTTGAGATTGAATTTTCCTATGTGAGGGCATTTTAGGAATGTAATTATGATAGGTGTAATGTATGTAATCAATTTGTTTTCTCTTAGAAGAGTTATATGTTGGAGGGACGAATATCAAAGTGACCACAGGGAAGGAAAAACAATGGCCATCATGACAAGAAACCAAACAGAAAAAGAGTGACAGTGGAGATTAGGGGTCACCAGTGTTTTTCCTTCTTATCTGAGGCTTAACAGAGGCTTTTTCCCTTCTTCTCTCCCATTTCTCTTCTTTTCTTGCTCATCTCATAGAAAGCCAAGTATACTAAGCCGTTTAATTCTCAATAATATATATATATATCTCCTAGGAAAAAAGCTTCACTAAGCCAAGTAAATATTATTTTGATGAAGTGAGAAGTTTTTGAGAAAGTAATAACCAACAATATTTAAATTGAAGAGAGCAAAATACAGAAAGTCAGCATAGTAGTCATATATATCATGCACTCTCTAGTTCTTCACGTTTGCAATCCATTCTCTACCAGTCTAGTGTAGTAAAATGGTAGTCTTCATTTCAGGAGTCTGTAGCGTCATCTAGCAGTAAGCCAAAGCATTTCAAAGTGCTCGTCATTAATGCTTGAATCTGGAGGGTACTACGCCTCGTGGAATATCATCTAGCATCTAATGGAATATCTAACTAGTATTCATGAGGTATGTATGAACTAATTGCCAGGCCATTGGGCTGCTAGATGTAATCATTTGGAAAGTTGTTAAGATAATTTTTTAATACTCTTATACATGCATAAACACACTTAAATATTTTCCTGACACTTATTTAGGCATCATTCTTAAATACATTTGTTAATTCATTCAATACATACTTTTTTGACAGCCTATTTTATGCCAAACATGGAGCTATACCAGAGTGTATACTGACTCAGCCTCATGCTTGCAAAGTTTACAACTAACAGTTGAAGAAACAAACTAATAAACAAAAGAAAAATATGTCATTAGATATTGTGGTTATAGCAATACAAGAAAAAACTCCAATCAGAGAACATTGATGAATACTATGGAAAAGCCTCTCAGAGGAACTGACATTTTAGATAGGACCTGACAATTAAAAAAATAAAGGGAGAATGAACCATAAATACTAAAGATCAGCACAAAACAAGAGCTTACTTATTTTGAAAATTAAAAGGGAAATGGTGTGGGGGCACCTGGCTGGCTCAGTGGGTAGAATATGTGACTCGATCTCGGAGTTGCAAGGTCAAGCCCCACATTCAGTGTTGAGATTATTTAAAAAATAAAATCTTAAAAAAAGGAGGAATAATGAGTCTAGATGGTGCTGTAGGATATGATTGCTTCAAAATGAAATAAATGTGCGAGATCATGTCTTATAGGCCTTCTAAGCCATATATAAAAGTTTAAATATTCTGGGTGCCTGGGTGGTTCAGTGGTTGAGCGTCTGCCTTCAGCCCAGGGCATGACCCCTGGGGTCCTGGGATCGAGTCCTGCATCAGGCTCCCTGCAGGGAGCCTGCTTCTCCCTCTGTGTCTCTGCATCTCTCTGTGCCTCTCATGAATACATAAATAAAAATCTAAAAAAAAAAAAAAGGTTTAGATATTCTTATAAGGGCAATAAAAAAACTATTAAGGCAATTTTACAAACATGTGAGCAATGCAGACCAACTTCAAGGTTATTTTGGTGTTCTGGTGAGAAAAAAAAAAAATACCTTGGTCTCTGAGTAGCAGTAGCAATGAAAACAGGTGAATGATTATGAGAAATTAGGTGAGACAATTATCAAATTTGAAGATGGAGGTAATTAAGATATGAAGGAGAAGGCAGTGTTGAGAATGACCCCCAAAGTTCTTTTTCAGGTGAATGCTAATGATATTTGAGTGGGTGAGAACAACAGAGAGAGCAATTAATTTGCATGGAAAGGAAATTAAGAGTTCAATTTTGGATGTGTTTAAGTTTAAAATTCTTGAAAGACATTCCACTCTAGATGTAAATTAGAAAGGTGGATGTAAAAGTATGGCACTCAAAAAAGTGATCTGCTCTAGGTTACACAGTTAGTGTTCAGCCTTATAAAGACATCATTTAAATAACATAAGAAAAGAATACAGGGGATCCCTGGGTGGCGCAGCGGTTTGGCGCCTGCCTTTGGCCCAGGGCGCGATCCTGGAGACCCGGGATCGAATCCCACGTCAGGCTCCCGGTGCATGGAGCCTGCTTCTCCCTCTGCCTGTGTCTCTGCCTCTCTCTCTCTCTCTCTGTGACTATCATAAATAAATAAATAAATAAATAAATAAATAAATAAATAAATAAATAATCTTTAAAAAAAAAGAAAAAAGAAAAGAATACAAAGAGAGAAGAGATCTTAGAACAGAGCAGTGGGAACTCTGCTATTTAGAAGTTGATGGAAAAAGAGGACTTAGACAAGGAGACTGAGCAAGAGTTACTGGAAGGTCAAGAAATGTCATACATTTCTCAAAAGACATACAAATGACCAAGACACATTAATAAATGCTGAACATCCCTTGGCATCAGGCAAGTAAAAATCAAAACCACGATAAAATACTTACACAAGTAAAAGTGGCTAAAATCAACAACTCAGGAAAGAACAGGTGTTCTCTGAGAACAGACACAGAGAAAGGGAAACACTTTTACACTGTTGGTAGGAATGCAACCTGGTGGAGCCACTCTGGAAAACAGCATGGAGGTTCTTCAAGAAGTTAAGAAGTTAAGGCTAGTTAGAGCTAGCCTATGACCCAGCCATTGCACTACTAGATATTTACCCCAAAGTTACAAATGTAATGATCCAAAGGGGCACCTGCATCCCAATGTTTATAGCAGCGATGCCCACAATAGTCAAACGATGTACAGAGTTGAGATGTCCATCAACAGATGAATGGATAAAGAAGATGTGGTATATATACCACATGTGGAATATTACTCAGCCATCAGAAATGATGAATACTTACTATGTACATCAACGTGGATGGAACTGGAGGGTATCATGCTGAGCAAAATAAGTCAATCAGAGAAAGACAAATATTATATGGTATCACTCATATGTGGAATATAAGAAACAGCTCAGAGTATCATAGGGGAAGGGAGGGAAAATGGAATGAGAGGAACACAGAGAGGGAGAAAAACCATGAGAGACTCCAAACAATAGGAATCAAACTGAGGGTTACTGGAGGGGAGTGGGGGTGGAGTAATAGGGTAATGGGCATTAGGGAAGCGTGTGATGATTGATGAGCACCGGGTGTTATATGCAACTGATGTATTATTGAACTCTACATCTGAAACTAATGATGGCTAATTGAATTAAAGAAGAAGAATAAAAAAGAATGTTGGCACACATGTCAAGAGCAATATCCCAAAGAAAAAGGTAATAATTAATTGCCAAACTCTCTTACAACAGGGCAGAGGATAGTTTAAGAAGTTGTAGCAGGGGTACAAAGAGTTAAGCTCTGGGAAAGCATCAGAGACTCTAATTATGATAAATTGTGATCTCGGGGTCCTGATTCAGGCCCTGCATTAGGCTCCCTGCTCAGTGCAGAGCTTGCTTCTCCCCCCCTCGCCCCTCCCCATTCCTCACCCCCAGGTGCTCTCTCTCTCTCACTCTCTCGCTCTCTCTGTCAAATAAATAAATAAAATCTTAAAAAAGAAAGAAGGAAGAAAGAGAAGAAAGGAAAGGAAAGGAAAGGAAAGGAAAGGAAAGGAAAGGAAAGGAAAGGAAAGGAAAGAAAGAAAGAAAGAAAGAAAGAAAGAAAGAAAGAAAGAAAGAAAAGAAAGAAAGAAAGAAAGAAAGAAAGAAAGAAAGAAAGAAAGAAAGAAAGAAAGAAAAAAGAAAGAAAGAAAAAGAAAGATCAGAATTTTTCTTCTAGGACATCATGAGGCAGATGTGGTTCCTCTTAATATGGCTACTGACCAACACTTCACCATCAGTAGTAATAGGATTAAACCTGGAGACTGAGAAACATTTGATTTATAGTGGTTTGAAGGGACTCTGGCTCTGAAAAGAAGGAATTTTGGTCATGAACACAAATAGGCTGCATATGAGAAGGCACTATGGCAACCAGGTGACTAACCGGAAGTTCTTCTATCAGGAGAATGAAGGAAGCCTGTACTCCACATAGAATTAAGGAAAACTTAAGAGACCAAGAAAATGAGGAACCAGATTTCTAGATATAAGAGAAAGACATAGGTGATTTTGGTTTTCTTTCTATGTAGTTTTACCACAAGCTATTCAGGAAGTGATTTTCCTGGCTCAAAGAGTATATGGCTTTTTTTTATTATTATTACAAAAGAAGCAGTATGCTAATCAGGATGTTCAAGTTGAAAATGCCAAAATCCCAGTTCAACTAGTGTCCAATATGAGAAAATTTTAAAAGAAAATAAATTGCTGTAACTGGAAAGTCCAGGTGTGGTATGGGTTTCACAGCTGAGAAGGACATAAAATATAAGTTCAGATCTGTTGTCTCTCTTCTCCTTTCCCCTTTATTCCCTTTCACTATTTTTTATATTCTCCAAATGAATGAGACCATATAATGTTTGTCCTTCTCCTATTGACTTATTTCACTCAGCATAATACCCTCCTGTTCCATCCACATAGAAGCAAATGGTGGGTATTTGTCATTTCTGCTGAGGAATATTCCATTGTATACGTAAACCACATCTTCTTTATCCATTCATCTTTTGTAGGCTTTTGTATAAAATCCATGGAAATGGCCAGAGCTAGCTGGAAGCAAAGTCACCATGGACTTGCCTACATGGACCTTTTATGTGAAATGGAAAATGTATCTGCGTAGGTAAACAAAATAGACCTAACCATATGAGGTGCATCATGATACCTCATAGAAAAGCATGCCTCTGCCTCTGGTGGAAGCAGCCCTGTGTTCAGGCTTGAGGCTCGGCAAGCAGCAGTTAGACTAAATGTGATCTCCAGTCACCCACCTGTCTGTGCCTTGGGGAGTTAGCAGCAGTCCCTGGAGGCCAGGCTTACATTATTCTACCTAACAACCCAAAGAAGTAGAAAATTCCCTGTCACCACATACACATACAATGCTCCCCTCCCCCCCCCAATTTTTTTTTTTTAAAAAGGCTCTAATTGCCTGGATCAATTTGTTCATGAATTAGGATGCCTTGATGTGTCAGGCACCCTTGAAGCATATGACAAAGGAGATGGCCATTCCACCAGCAGTAGAGGGTATTTATTGTTATCATAAAATAGGAAATAAGGGCTGCTGAGTAACCAAAGCAAGTAATGTTCCCTGCTTCACAAACTAGTCCCTCTCTCTCTCTCTATCTCTCTCTCTCCTAGAACGCAGATTTCCTTCCAAGAAAATCCTTCCTTTAGGTTTTAAACATGTTCACAATTCTCTAACTCACACACACACACAAATCAAAACTCTCTTGACTATTATCCTCCAGCTATGCAACCACTATTTTTCTGTGTCTTCTCTTTCACATGCCGATTTCTGAGCAATATCTCCTAGACCTGTGACGTCCATTGCTCTCCCTTTCACTCTTTCTTTAGCTCCATCCAGGATCTCTCAAATCATTCTGCTGAAGCAGTTCTTGTGACGGCTACACATAGCATTCTTTTAGCTCAATGAAACATTTTTTTTTTCATTTTCATCTAACTTGACATCTTAGCAGAATTTGACTTTACAGACCACTCCTCTCCCATCTTGAAGAGATTTTCTCCTCTCTGAAAAAATGGCTCCACACCACCTTGACCTTTCTGGCATCTCTGGCTAATTTCTTTTTAGTGTTTCTTGCAGGTCCATCTGCCTTATTCCAGCTATTAAATTTTGAAGCACTGTGAATTTTGGTGCTTAGCTCTCTTCTTTTTCACTATTCATTCCCTCCCCAAGCAATCTCACCCATGGTTATGTATCAAAATACACATACACAGAGATAGCTAAAAAATCTGTACCTCCAGCTGAGGCATTCCCTCCAAGCTATGGATTTGATCTCAAACTGCCATGCAAAAAATTTCTTTTGCATGTCTTAGAGGCACGTTTAATTAAACATGGACTAGTTAAAAAAAACATTATTTTCCCCCATTTCCTTCATCAAGCATGCACACACACGCTTACACAGTCCTCTTCTGATGGCACCATCCCAGTGTGTAACATCGCCATCCACTACCATCCAGTGAATGCTCTCCTCCTCCTTTACCTCCCATAGTCACTGTATTTGACCTCCTGTTGATTTAACTACATAGGATTATATCCTAAATTTGTCAATATCAAGTCATCTTAATTTTCATTACAAAAGCCAATTCTGTATTATCTCAAACCTGGAAGCCCACAGTAGCTAATCAGGAGGTTCCCTACCGTCTGTGCCTCCAATTCTTTCTGACCAATGTGGTCAAAGCAGTCTTCTGAAACTCCAGCAATACCACTCATCAAGCAAAATCTAACACGAGACCTAAAATGTCCCACACTATCTGTTCCTATCCACTTCTCTGATTTAATTTTGTTCCACCTCCTTTCACTTTGTCCTTTCTTTCAAAGACTCAGATGTGGCTCCTTGTGATACAGCAACAAATGCCTAAATGTTGAAATATGTATTTTAGTGGACCCAATATCATAATAATTCAATTCAAATTGGGAAGGATTAAAAAAAATAAACAAACTTAGTCACCAGTCCAGAACCTAAACTATATAGTTTATGAGCTGACTTGAAGTACCACATAATAGGTGAAGGGTAAAGGATGAAAATAGATAGCCCTGGCATATACTAGTTATACAATTGTGAACATTTTCATCAGAGATGGGGTTGGCATGCAGATGGATAGATTAGTGAGTGCAATGTATCAGGAATTTATGAAATATGGGGAAATGATAATTATCAGGAATATGAAGTGTAATGCTTATTTTGGAGCAACAGTTGATTTGGAAAATATCCCCCAAAATGCTGAGGGAGATAAGTCACTAATAAAAACTTAAGTGTGAAAGCTAAAGAGCCCCTTTGGAATCATATAAACAGACTCTCATCACCTGAATCTCAAAGGCAGACAAATACGATGACCAGGTTCAGGATTGAATTATAAGAGAAGCGGAACTCCAGACAAGGGTGAGTTCTTAATCTCATGCAAATTTCAAATCTCTCTCTGAAATCTGGTATAGGAATATTTATGCCAACAGATTTGGAAATCTTGAATCCCGAGATTTATCTAAAACCTCTGGACATTCAGAGCTATTCCACTCTTCCCTGTTAAAGCCACTTTTTACCTGATTATGATACAGAGCCCTCTGCCTTACAAGACAACACACACTCCTCCCATCAAGATATACCTCTTCCCTCCTGGCTGTGATACCAATAACTAGCTATGTTAGAAGATAATTCCAATGGAGAAAAGTTGGATTTCTTAAGAGAAAATAAGATACAGAGATTACATCTCAAAGTAGTTACAGAACCTAAATAACATAAACTGGCAATTACTAGAAGAATAGATATATGGCTAGATCCTACAAGGAGTAGAATGAGGGAGGTTGAATATGAAGTTTAACAAGAAAGAGTTTAGGAATCTGAATATATGTACCTTTATATATAATTATAATTAAAGAGATTAAATTTCCCTAAGTAAATGAAGAGATTTGACATATTCATGGTTAAGAAAGAAACGATAGCATAAAGATTCATCCATTGATCCAACAACTATTTACTAAATGTCAACTACATGTCAGGTACCCTTCCTAGAAATTGAGATAACTCAGCAAATGTAACAGAACAAAATTTTCTAATTCTAATTCTCTGCATATTATTTGATAAAGTTATTACAATTCTAATACAAATTATGATAGGATTGGGTTTCTTGAAAAACTTGGAAAGCTAATACTAAAATTTAAATGGAAGAGCCAAAGACCAAATATAGTCAATATAACTGAAAATAAAAAAGAAAGAGGAGATAAACATTGAGGAAGGTGACTAGAAGGAAGAGCAAGAACACATCACATGACCAGGATCACCACCCTACTTCCAGTCGAAACACTCCTGCCCTTGAACAGGGACATTTCAATAGATATAGACACTAGAGCTACTTTGTGATAGCACTATGCTCACATTGCCTCAGTTTTCCGTATTAGTTCCATGCAGATATGGTCCCAGTACCCTGATTTTTCTGGAAATTATTAAGTGAGTACACAAGGAAATCCTCTCTTATTTACCAGATAAAAAGAATGCTATTGAGAATTCTTTTGCTTTGCAAAGAGATAAAATATTCTCTAAAAACAGAGAAGATGAAGTCAAATATGACTCTCCAAAATGTATAGGTCATCTTGATAAAAAGAAAGTTTTAAAAATATTTTCAGTTCATTAAAAATTAAAGGCGGTGTGAATTTGTAGAGTTCACTTAAACTTGCAAAACCATGGTTCTTTTTCTGTCCTGAAAAAAAATAAGATGTTTAGACTAAATGATCCCTAAACTTTCCATTATAGATTACCTTAATTCCCATTGTTCTGCAAGTGTTATTATGTGTTCATTTTCTAACTTTACTTTGGCTCAGAACCAATAATTTTGTTTGTTTTCTACATTGATTATTATATGTGTTAGAGGATCTGTCGTATCTTACTAGGCATATATGTGCTTTTCCCCATTTCCCTGGGAATTGTGAGATACTTGCACATTTTATGGTTTGTCTTTTCATTCCTAGTGTCTTACCCACCAGGTGCCTTATATGTAGTAGGCAAACAATATTTGTGTTTAACAATTGATAGATTATTTTAGAGGAACTGGACTTCAGTCTTTTTAAATATCAAACCCCGAGTGTGACCCTTGAGACTAATGGACAAATATCCATTTGTAATTAGTTTTTAAAATAGTAGCCTTTCCATATTGGTTAATTGGCTTCTCTCTGCATAACAAAGCTATTATCTTTGAACCAAACCACTGAATGAAATTCATAAACTGTTGGAAAAATATTGGAGTGGTTTTGTTAGTTTGTTAGTTTGTTTTGTAGTATAGGCTATATTCAAATATAAAATATAAATTCATACTTGATATTGATTGACAGTATATGTGGTTTCAGTCTTCTCCAGCCCATATAATAATACACGGAGAATAAGGATATTGAAAATGGATGTGCTAAATGGAATTTGCATTACTAATGTAGTTCAGCATCAGATTTTAACATGAAGTAGTTATTTAGCAGAATCAACAGTTTAGCCTTTTTTTAATAGGAAAAAAAATAGTCTTCTAATCATGATAATCTGGTCTGTTGGACATTTGACTCATTGTTACTTTTAGATTACAATCACCCTCGATGGATTATTTTTATTTTATTTATTTTTGATCGATTATTTTTAGCATAATATGAGGTTAAAAATTATAGAGGCAAAAATATATGTATCTTGATATTTAACACTCATAACTGAACATGAATTTAATGTGACAGAGAAGATAAAATTCAAATGCTTGTCTTTCAAATTGATGCTTTTCATCAACTTCCTGTGAATACATTAGTTTCATTTACTGAAATAGTAATAACATCGATTCTTTGAGTATTACAAAGAAAGTAAATAAGAAACATTGTACTTACTATGTAATTATTATCAATTCCAAAAAATTAAAAGTAATTATTCAAATCAATACACATTATGTTATGTGCACATTTATGTATATTGAATCCATGACTAAAGAGAGACATAAAATTCATGAACATGACTTATGGCCTCTTCAACATCAAAGGTACTAATATTGTTGAAGAAATTAATTTTATTTTGCCATCAAAACATCAAGGTAAAATAAAACTCCCTTATTTGTGAACTAATTTTGCCACAACAACATAATAGAAATGCAAAAAGTATCTTTTTTTAAGATGTTAATATATTTTTGAAGTAAATTGTGGAGATAAAAATAGACAACGTTCTTAATTTCTTTACACAAATTTATACATATACATTTGACCATCTTGTGTCATATATGTTATAGTATTAAAAGCAAAGAATCTACTCCTGATAACCTTAGCCTTTAGTAAGTGGGTGATCAACAATATCAAAACCATGTTTTGGGGAAGCCGGGTGGCTCAGTGGTTTAGCGCCACCTTCAGCCCAGGGTGTGATCCTGGAGACCCAGGATCTAGTCCCATGTCAGGCTCCCTGCATGGAGCCTGCTTCTCCCTCTGCCTGTGTCTCTGCCTCTCTCTCTCTCTCTGTGTATCTCTCATGAATAAATAAATAAAATCTTAAAAAAAAATCATGATTTGAACCATGTTTAAATCTTGCAACACTTCTGTGAGAGTCCAGAACAAACTATGCCAAGGGAAAGTTAAGAAACAATTGCTTACTTGAAATGTAATTAAACCCCTAATGTATTTAAGGTGTAATTATTGTTTTACAATGGCTGAATATGCATAATAATCAAATTCCTTGTATAAGAAATGCAGTGTCCATTTTAGAGAAAGTGTTTGTCTTAGTCAGTGTGGGCAGCTATAACAAATTACCACAGACTTGGTGGCTTAAAATACATAAACTCATTACTCACAGTTCTGGAGGCTGGAAAATTCAAGATCAAGCTGCTAACAAATCCAGTGTCTGCTGAAAACCTTCTTCTTGACTTGTAAATGGACATTTTCTCCTGTATCTTCACATGTCTGTGTGAGAGAGGAAGTTATCATCACTCTTTTTTTTTTTTTCTTTTTTAATGGCTTACTTATTTTATTTGAGATAGAGCTCATGAGAGAGAGAGCATGGGCATAAAAGGAATGGCAGAGAGAGAAAATCTTCCAGCAGACTCTATGCTGAGCGCAGAGACTGATGTGGGGCTGGATCCTACAACCCAAAGATCCTGACCTAAATCAAAATCTAGTCTGACACTTAATTGATTGAGCCAACAAGGTGCCCCTCATCACTCTTATTTTAAGACAGCTAATCAATCCCATTCATGACAGTGCCACCCTCATGGCCTAATAACTCCCCAAAGTTTCCTCCTGATATCATCACATTAGAAGTTAGGATTTTGAAAGAAGAAGAAGAAGAAGAAGAAGAAGAAGAAGAAGAAGAAGAAGAAGAAGAAGAAGAAGAAGAAGAAGAAGAAGAAGAAGAAGAAGAAGGAAGAAGAAGAAAGAAGAAGAAAGAAGAAGAAAGAAGAAGAAAGAAGAAGAAGAAGAAGTTGGAGGAGGAGTTGGAGGCAGAGGAGGAAGAGGAGGAGGAAGAAGAAGGAGGTAGAATTTTGGCATATGAATTTTCTATGGACACAAACATTCAGTCCATTAGTGTTTAATGTAAAATGATGAGACATGTCAAATATTTATTTTGCTGGTAATGAATACTTTGGAGGACAAAGCACAACTCTTAAGCTCCCATATTCTCCTTTTCATTGCTCCCCCAAAATTCACAAGCTACCAAATAATTACTATTTCATTTAATGATATTTTGTAATTGTTGCTTCATGCAGTAAAATGAACTCTTCTGTGATTTAAAATATATGTAAAAATCTCTGTGAAGTAATGTTTAGTTTTTAGAACTGCACAGGTAGCAATACTTTGTTCAAACCCTTAATTCATATGCAGTCAACTCTTTTTTTTCATGTTATAAGCTACAGATACACATTGATACAGATTCTATCCCTGGAATATGGATATGGACATTTTATTTTATTTATTTTATTTTTTATTTTTATTTTTTATTTTAATTTATTTTAAAAAAAATTTTTAAGATATGGACATTTTAAACTATAACCCACTCAACCTGATTCCTAAGACTTTCTATGTGATGCTTCATAAGCCAATCATCTCACCGTCTTGTCCCAAGTCTTATATACATTCCAGAAGTGCTTTCCTATATCAAGGCATAAATGTATTTGCCCACATGTATCAAAGCAAAGAAATGCTTCTTTATTCAAACAAATTATTTGCCTTGCTTGAATAAATGATTTTTTTTAGTATGTCACATTTCAAACTTAAGTTTTAAAATAAAATCTCCTTTGTGTTCAAATTGGAAGAGGTCCATGAATTAGAGTGACGTGGATGTATGTTTGAACCTTAGCTACATTGCTCAGTTGAGTTCCCTTGAGCAATAAACTTAGTCTTTTTAAGTAAGATACACCTTCTTCATCAACCACCTCAGCATAAAGGCAACAGCATTTATATGGAAGACTGTACACAGTGTGTCTGTACCTAGCTCATGCCCAATAGAATTTGGTCCATTAAAATTATTTAGGACCAGATTTTTAAAAATATTCCTTCTTTCATATTGCTAAGTGGATATAAACTTATAGACTTAGAATATTTTATGCCAAATTTTAGGACAGGATCAATCCAGATCTGTGAGTCTTCATGGTTTACTGGAATATTATTCCCTTAGGAAGAATGATTCCAATGTTATTGCTAATCATGCAATTTATGAATTCCCCTAAAAATTAATGTATTTATAATTATTTAATAACTAGAAAATGCTTTTGAAATATATATCTCTGAAATACTGACTGACCATATGAACATCTTCTATAAACGTGTGTTTTGTATAATCTTTCACATAGAAAAGTTACAAAGGAATTGTTGTAATTGAACTACATATTTCATCCAATGCTGAAAAGCCTGAGCTGCTGAAAGGTGAAATATTAGGTAAAGATTTCACATCTTAATGCTTTAAAAATATGCTTCAACATGCCATATTTTTAGCTAACCCAATGCTTATAATCTCTAGATATGTCAAAGAAAGTTTGTATTTGTAATCAATCTGTGAAAGACAATGACTGGCTTTAAAAATAATGTATAACAATTCATTACATAAAAGCATTAAATTTGGGGGGAAGCATCATCTTTTATAGTAATGAAAGAGAGACAATATGAGCTGGAATGAGATGCAAACTATTTTTAAATGTAGCCTTAATTTTAATTGTCTACTTTTCATGAATAGATGTCTTCATGAATAAAATCTTGTTAGAGGCAGCGAGTTAGAGAAGCAATGCAAATTTAAAGGAGCATTTTTCACTTTAAGTACAAATGAATGTTTATTAATGGCTATACATTATTTATGATCTAATATAATTGTTTATCATTACTTCTGTAGGCAGAATAGATTGTAACGAGAGCACAGATATATTTACATTCTCCCCACAATCTATGAAAGCCAGTATATTAACGATTCACTGAAATATTGTTTTCAGGGCAGCTCCTCAGATTACATGGGTCTTCAGGCATGACTTGAGATTTCCTTTCATTTCTTTGAGGAGAATAAAATCATGCAAATGATCCACTCTTTTGTACGGCTTTGGAATTTTTACCACTTAGCAAAGATTTTGTTTTAATACCCCTATGGACATCAAAAAGTTTGTAAAGAGAATGGATAGTTATTACTTAAATCCCCTCTCCTTGCAACAGGAATCACAAGCATTCATAATAACAAGAATATGGTTTAAGAAGTCAAGTGGTTTCCAAGGATCAGTAGAACTAACTTCAGGATAGAGACTTCTATCAGTGTCAGAATATGCTGCTCTAACTAGTATAAGAAGAACTAAGAGAAGAAGAAGAAAGGAAGAAGAAGAAGAAGAAGAAGAAGAAGAAGAAGAAGAAGAAGAAGAAGAAGAAGAAGAAGAAGAAGAAGAAGAAGAAGAAGAAATAAGAAAATAGAATAATGGCCCCTCAGTAGAAGGGATTAAGGTAGTAGTTACCTTAAGGTGGTAGTAACTACCACTACTTTCCTAAGAGAAAATGCCTGCTGAGGCAGAGTTATGGATTTAAAAACAAAACCAAATGAACTAACAAAACACTAAATAGATGGACTCCACCATAATGGACCATGACATTGGAGAAGATGGCAATTGTTCATGCATCTCTGAGAGAAGCCTGGAAACTGGCTGAAAGAAATGTTTTGCAGAGATCACCAATGACAATAACACCTACCACCTCCCATAAGAGTGGAGAGACATCAGGTCTGAAACAGAGAGAAACCAAACAACAGGGTAAAAGGGAAGACAAGCTTCATTCAGCAGTGTCTACGTTACCAGCAAGCTTACTTCATAGCCAGTCAGACATATGTTTGGGGCTGATGTGGAGATTGGCCTACAAGCAGCTAAAAACATGATTCTGGTATAAGAAATTTCTCCAGTTACAACTCCAAATACATCTGTGCTTAGAAAATTACCAGGACTAAAATACAGATATTTCTCATATTCATAAAAGAATTGTTTTTAAAGAAATAATTTTTTCAAGACTAAAGAAAATGATGCGGCCGGAATTTGACTTTTTGTAGTTTTAAGAAGGGTTTTATTGATAATGTAACAGGTATAGTTTCCATGATAATGATTTTGGTTTTTTTAAGGATTTTATTTATTTGAGAGAGAGACAGGGCACAAGCAGAGAGAGATGCAGAGGGACAGGGAGAAGCGGACTCTCTGCTGAACAGAGAGCCTGACTCAGGGCTTGATCCCAGGACCCTGAGATCATGACCTGAGCTGAAGGCAGATGCTTAACCAACTGAGCCAGTCAGGTGCCCCTATTCCAATGATTTTAATGATGAAACACAAGATTAAATTGTCAAGTTAGCAAAACAGCTTGAGGCAGAAGTCTTTAGACTTTTCTGTTTTTCTTTTTTTTGGTCACATGTGCCTCTCCCCATTCTAATAAATTATTTTTAAATCATGAAACATTGTGCAATATTCATATTTCAACATAATGCATCTAAATAATTTTTCATCATGAGTGAACTATATTATATTACTTGTGCTTCAAATTCCCTCACTCCTAATTACACTTTCTAAAGCAATAGCAATACAAGTGGCCTGATTTCCGATGAATAATGTCAAGCTCAGTAAAAATTATTAAACTCTGGTATCTGTAAAATAATCTGGCACCTGTTTTAGATGGTACACATCAAGAGAACACTCAAAGGAAAATAAAGTCTAATATAATCATTATTAAATGTTTATTAGTCACAGCTCAAAATCTCATTTATTGTATTGCTGCAAAGAAATACCTATTTCCCAAGCACAAACATCTTTAAGTTTTGATAATTAAAACTTTGGATGTCAATATTCCTCTAGCTCAAGGTAGTGGGTATTTTAGTGCTTATCTAGTAATGAAAACTTATTACTTACCATTAAATTTTTCTATTTTTAAACTAAGCCACACTGTTTTACATTTTTCCTTTCAAAAGTATTCAACCAAATACTTTAAAAAATGTTGCTTTGTCATTGACATAGCAAAATATGGAGAAAGAATAAAACAGAAGATAAATAAACTAAGTAAAATGAAGTACATTGCTGACTTAACATTATAAATTATGAAAGAAAACTATTTTTGGCATTTAGAACTTAGAAATTATATGTTTGTATTTTTTCTCCCTGTGTATGATAAATGCTCAATGAGAATGAACAAAAAATGAGGGAAACTAACAAAAACAATCATTGACATCATTTAATATTCCCTCACAATTCTTTTTTAAAGGTTTCTTGAAGTACATTTGACAAAATGCTAGATATTTAGAGTGTACATTGTGATATGATATACATATACACTATATATAAAAGGATTCCCTTGATATACAAAGGATTCCTTCCATCTATAAATCAATGCATCCATCACTACACATATTTTTCTGTGTAAAAACATTTAAGTTCTACTCTCTTAACAGATTTCACTCTTACAATATGGTGTTATCAGCTGTAGTCACCATTTTATACATTAGATATCAGACCTTATTCATCTTATAGTTGAAAGTCTGTGCCCTTTTATCAACTGGTCCCTATTTATTTCCCCCACACTAGGGCCAGCATTTGTCTACTGTCTGTTTCTAGAAGTTTCACTGTTTATTTGGATTTCACATATAAATGATATCATGCAGTATCTGTGCCTATTGACACAATGCCCTCAAAGTCCATCTATGTTGTTGCAAACCACAGGATTTCCTCCTTTTTCGTGACTAAAGGGTGCTCATTGTACCATTCCCTTTTCAATTTATCCATTAACAGAAAATTATGTTGTTTCCACATCTTCACTGTTGTGATAGCTAAGATAATGATACCTTGAACATGGAAGTGCAGATATCGCTCTGATATCTTGTTTTCGTTTCCTTTGGATATATACCAGAAGTGAGATTGCTGGATCATAAGGGCTATTCTATTTTTAATTTTTTAGTAAGCTTCATACTGGTTTCCAAGGTGCCTATACCCACTTACATTCCCAACAATAGTGCATAAAGGTTCCATTTTTTCCCACAGTCTTGCTAACACTTATCTCTTATCTTTTTGAGTCATTCTAACAGGTGCAAAGTGATATTTCACTGTGGTTTTGATTTGTATTTCTTTGATGATTAGATATTTTATTTTGAGCACATCTACATGTACTGGTTGGCCATCCATACATCTTCTTTGGAAAAATATCTAGTCGGATCCTCTGCCCATATTTTAACTAGATTGTTTGGCTTTTCACTATTGAGTTTATGTTACTTATTTACATATTTTGCATTTTAACCACTTATCAAATATATGCTTTCAAATATTGTATCCAATCTCATATGTTGCTTTTTCTTTTCTTTTCTTTTTTCTTTGCTTATTTTCTTGGCTTTCTCATTCTTCTCCCCCTTCTTCTTTTTCCTGTGCAGAATCTTTTAAGTTTGATGTAGCCCCACTTACTTATTTTTGCTTTTAGTACTTTTGCTTTTAGTATCAAATAAAAAAAAAAACTGCCAGAACTGATGAAAAGTTGCTTACTTCCTGTTTTATTCTGTGTTTTAGTTTTAGATCTTCAATCTTAAGTCTTTAATCCATTTTGAGGTGGGTTTTGTGTATGTGTGTGTGTGTGTGTGTGTGTATGGTGTTAAGATATGGTTCAGTTTCATTCTTTTGCACTTGGTTGTGCTGTTTTCCCAGCAAAATTTATTGAATAGACTGTCTTTTCCCCACTGTAGAGTCTTGCCCCCTTTTTCATAAATTGTATATATGGACTTATTTCTGGGTCCTCTGTTCTGTTCCATTGATACTTGTGTCTGTTCCAATGCTAGTATCATACTGTTTAGATTACCATAGCTTTGTAATATGGTGTGAAATCAGAAAACACGATGTCTCTGGCTTTGTTCTTCCTCAAGATTGCTTTGGCTCTTTAGGATCTTTTGCAGTTCCATAAATTTTAGGATTGTTTGTACTATTCTCCGTAAAATGTCATTGGACTTTTGGTAGATATTGCTTTGAATCTGTAGATTAATTTGAGTAAAACATACATTTTAACAATGTTAATTCTTCCAATCCATGAGCATGGAATATCTTCTATTTATTTGTGTCTTCTTCAATTCCTTTCATTAATGTTTTATAGTTTTCAGTGTAAAGATCTTTCACCTCCTTATTTATTTTTTTATTTTTTTATTTTTATTTTTTTTTTATTTATTTATGATAGTCACAGAGAGAGAGAGAGAGAGGCAGAGACATAGGCAGAGGGAGAAGCAGGCTCCATGCACCGGGAGCCTGATGTGGGATTCAGATCCCGGGTCTCCAGGATCGCGCCCTGGGCCAAAGGCAGGCGCCAAACCGCTGCGCCACCCAGGGATCCCCTCACCTCCTTATTTAAATTTAGTCCTAGATACTTTATTCTTTTGATGTAATCATATTTTTTTATTTCCTCTTTCTGACAGTTTATCATTAGTATATAGAAGTGCAACCAATTTTTTATATGGATTTTGTATCCTGAAACTTTACTGAATTCATTTATTAGTTCTAACAGTTTTTGTTGTTGTTGTTGGAACTTTAGTTTTCTGTATATGTCATCTGCAATTACAGAGAGTTTTACTTATTTTCCAATTTAGATGCCTTTTATTTTTGTTGTTGTTGTTCTTAAATTGCTCTGGCTACTACCATGTTGAATCAAAGTGATGAAAGTGATCATCCCTTCTTGTTCCTGAAGTTAGACGAAGGGCTTTCAGCTGTTCACCATTGTAGATGATATTAACATGGACTTTTCATATATGGCCCTTATTATATTGAAGTACAGCCCCTCACTATTCAGGGTTTTTTAAATTTTTTTCATGAATGGATGTTAAATTTTGTCAAGTGATTTTTTTGCATCTGTTGAGAAGATCATATTATTTTTATCCTTAATTTTGTTAAAGTAGTATATTATATTGAGTGATTTTACTGATGTTAATCATCTTTGTATTTCTGAAATAAACTCCCTTTGAATATGGTGTATGACCCTTTTAATGTACTTCTAAATTCATTTTGCTGATATTTTATTTAGAATGTCATGTCTCTGTTCATCAGTTATTACTCCGTATTTTTCTTATGGTTTCTTTTTCTAGTTTTTGGGATCTGGGTAAAGCTGACCTCATAAAATTAATTCAGGAGTGTTCCTTCGTTGTCGTCGTCTTCTTCTTCTTTTTGGAAGAGTTTGAGAAGATTATCATTAATTCCTCTTTAACTGTTTGGTAGAATTTACTAGTGAATCCATCTAGTCCTGGATTTTTCTTTGTTGAGAAGTTTCTGATTACTGATTTAATCACCTTATTGTAATTGGTCTGCTCAGTTTTCTATTTCTTTGTGATTCTGTCTTGGTAGGTTGTATGTTTCCAGGATTATATCATTTTCTTTTAAGATGTCCAATTTGTGGGCATATAATTGTTAATAGCAGTCTTTTATGATCCTTTGTATTTGTGTGGTATCAATTGTAATACTTCCTCTCTTGTTTCTCAATTTATTTAAGAATCTTCTTTCTTCCTGGTAAATCTAGCTAAGAATTTATCTATTTTGTTTACCTTTTTAAACCAAGGTCTTAGTTGTATTGATCTTTTTTTTTTTTTTTGTCTTTTAGTCTATATTTCATTTATTTCTATGCTGATCTGTGTTATTTCCTTCTCTTAACTTTGGACTTCCTTTGTTTTTCTCTTTCTATTTCCTTGAGGTGTAAAGTTAGGTTGCTTTTTGAGATTTTTCTTGTTTCTTGATGTAGGCATGTATCCTATAAGTATCTCTCTTAGAACTGCTTTTGTTGCAACTCAAAAATGTGGTGTGGTTTATTTTCATATTTGTTTGTCTCAAGAAATAATAAATTTCTCAGGGCTGTATATTTGATATCCCCTCATAATTCAAATTGTGAAAATGTGAACTTTGACCAGAAAACTGTATACTTGATGTTTTACCATGAAAACTGGTTTGGACTACAACTTGGAGGAATAGTTTTGTTTTTGTTGTTTAATTTGGGGCTTTGTTTTGTTTTGCTGTTTCAACAGAGAAAAATGCCAGTGTAGCTCATGTTACATTATTCTATTACCTATTGTGATAAATCAGAATTAATATGCCACTGAGAGGGGTATATCATATAAATGATAAACCTAGTGATAATTTGCTATATTCACCCAAAAAAGCTATTTTCCAAAGATGAAACAAGTGAATACTTCAAATTCAGTTCATAGTAGAAATAGCTATTTTGACATCTGTAACATCTGGGAGCAACTCTTTCCCTCTTTAAGGGATCTCCAAACTCTTCTCAGACAACAAACTTCACATCCTGAGAAAATAGTTTGACACTACCTTCCTATTCTACTCTTCATAAATAAGTTTTTGAACAAGTAATCACAAATGATTCATATCAATTCACTCTTCAAAAGAATATTTTTACTCTTCCAATGAATCAAATATAAAGCACAATAATAATAATGAATACATAATACTACTACCAGGATCACCAACCAGCAGAGATCTATGCAGATTTTGAGGGGCCTAAACCTTATACAATTTGGAAGAGTATCTGTTAAAACAATATTCAACCTAAGAATATAAAATTATATGTAAAGTGAATAATTCTTAGAATGACCAGTATAGTTACAGTGAACTTCAAATGCTGAATAATAACACTAACAAAACAAAATCCAGGAAAAAAATGACATATTTCGTTTTCCTTCTGATATGTCTTTATAATACTGCTTTTCCTACCTTGGTGGCATCTCCATTGTGTTTTTATATAAAAACAATTTTGTAATGATTTCCATAGAAACACCAGAATTTTTTTAGATTTTGGAAGTAATTAAAGCTGGTTATTGGTAATGTCATATAAGACTTTATAATTTGTTTCAAATATTCTCTTCTGTGAAATACCTGTTCATATTGTTGAGCTACAAATTTAAATTTCCATTAGCTTGTATAATCTTTAAAATTTTAATATGCATGATTTAATTTATATTTTGCATACTAACCTTTCTTTTGGTCATACACTTTTAAAATATTGTCCTTTCCTTTGTGTGTGTGGTTAATATCAAGAACCAAGTATTAAAAAAAAAAAGAACCAAGTATATTATTAGGTTCATA